>NW_027368165.1:0-51818 GCF_046119375.1 Phyllobates terribilis
TCCTCAATGCAGCAAAAGAGGACACCATAAAAACGGAAGAGGAAGAAGACACCTCAATCACTCGTCGTCGGCAGGATTGAGCGAAAACTGGGGTCGTTTCACGATCGTGATGGAGTGTCACGACCGTGACGGTTCAACTGGGAGCAAATCACGATCGTGATGAAGGCGGCTCGATCGTGACAAGGGCGATTTTGGTGTGCTCGACTGAGGCAGTGTAGCTGAGGGGGTTGGTGTCGGTTTACTCTTCCGATGGCTTCTTACATGCTAATCCCGCGATTTTTCCTAAAAAAAAAACAAAATAACGGGAGAAAAGTTAGTAATGCTTCCTCGGGTTGCCTCCTGATCAGCCCCATAGTTAATGTCGCGGCACGACGTAAAATGATTCAACTAGCGTCTTTCGGTCCCTTTGGAACCTCCGATTTCAGAATCTCTTGTATGAACCAGTTATGGAAAGGTTTGAACCTTAGACCATTCACCTCTGCGACTCTCCACCTTTGCTTTACCTTTTTCTTCTTACTTTCGCCACACTTAGACTTAACTTGGGGCTGCTCACTTGCTTTCTTTGTAACCTGCACAACAGTACTAGCAGGTTTCTTGCCATGTGTAGTTAGAGAGGTGGGGCTACTGCCCAAAACAAAATTAGGGAGCGGGGTGCAACAATGCATCCGAACATAGTTCGGGGGGTTTAGTAACCTCATTAATAGAAAATATTGAGTTATCATCCTAGGGTTGTGTCGTAGCTTCATATATGTTAAAAATAACAAAATTCCCGTTAAACTCGAGTGTAAGCGCCCCGGTGTCTAGATCTAATTTAGTTTTGGCTGTTCTCATAAGGGTCTACCCAGAAGGATAGGTGCAGCCTGAGCATCATGATTCATGTCTAACACATAGAAATCCGCAGGAAATATAATATTATCCACCATAACCAACACATCTTCGACTACCCTTTTGGGTAAACCATAGACCTATCAGCTAGCTGAATTGCAATTCCTGTTTCATTCAGGGGTCCTAGTCCTAGCGACTTATATAATGAATACGACAGAACAATAATATAAGAACCCAAATCTATCATGGCCCTATCAATTTTAGTCTTACCGATAGTACAAGGAATACTAACCATACCTGGATCCGAGCACTTAGTCGCTATCTTCTGCTGGATGGCCGCAGAAACTCTCTCGCTGACCTACACCTTTTGTTTCCCTTTCAGCTTATGGTTCCTCTTCATGGTGCAGAGCTCCTTCAAGAACTTAGCATAGTGTGGAACACTCTTGACGAGTTTAAGAAAATGGATGTTTACCTCACACTTACTAAATGTTTCGAAGATTTCCTTGTCGTTCGCCGGTCTGCACGTGTCTTTCAAGGCTTCTGGGAATGGTGCTGGTGGTTTCTCGTAGTACAGCGGAGGCTGGATCTCATCTGTGCATATGCCACATAGTCTTGCTGGTTTCTGATTTCCAAGGGTGATATTCTTGATCATACTCTTTAACTCAGCGATCTCACTCTTCCATCCGGGCTCTTCGGAATTCACAGCATTAGCTACTTTCCTCGTATACGTTCTCCTAAAGCTCCTAGTTCCTTCAACAATTTTGTTTATTCGGACTATGGCTTTAGCAGGAGTCAAATTCAGCACACTACCGTTACAGGCAGCATCTACTAGCCTTCTCTCATTATCAAGTAACCCATTGTAAAGGTGGGTCACCAAGTCTTTCTCCCCGAACCCATGGAATGGGCAGCTAGCGCATAATCTCGCGAATCTTTCGACGTAGTCGTACATTGACTCGTCATCATGTTGCTCCACCATAGAAATCGCTCTTTTCAAAGCAACCGCCTTCTTGGAAGGGAAATACTTACTAAGGAAGGCTTTTTGTAGCTTCTCCCAAGTGTCGATACTCCCTGTGGGTAGCAAACAGTACCATTGTCGCGCACTGTCCTTTAGTGTAAGACCAAAAGCTCTCATCTTAATCTGCTCGTCGGTGACGTTACTCGGCTTGCTGCAGCTGCAAATGTCGTGAAACTCACTTACATGCATAATCGGGTCTTCCCCAACCAGGCCATAAAATTTCGGTAGCAGATTGATGAAACCAGTCTTGAGCTCGAACGTAACACCAGCATTCAGGGCAGGCGACATTACTCCCAGGTGTTGTTGCGTCAGATTTGGATCCGTAAGTTCTCGCAGCGTTCTTGTAGCCATTGATTCGCTTACAAGGTTCTATAGAGATTGTCGCATGTTGCGTAGGTGCGTCTTCTCTATCTCTGAATTGAAATCAAGCAGATTTGGATCAGTAGCGCGAGTGTGGACCATAAGATCGGTCCACACTAAAGTAGTAACACAAAAAGAAATAAACTATAAAAGTTGGCTCCCCGGCAACGGCGCCAAAATTTGACAGGCGATTGGTCGTTGTGCCTATCAAAGATACCCAACTAAAGAATCCACTAGTAAAGTGGGAAGTCAGGGTTGAATCCGAAGAGAGCCAGAACGATAGTTTATTTCCTATTATGCTACATAGTAGTAACAATTGGGGGGGTTTATGTGATTCTAATAACTAAGCAAATAAGCAAGTATGAAAGCAATATATTGGTTGGGTTGTAAACAATTATGGGTATGAAGCTCACTCCTTCTAGCATCAGCGCATTATTCAAATGGAATGTTGATCATCGAATTCTAATAACTTATATTATGAATTATTTAATCTGGTTATCCTACTCTTTGTTCGTAAATAGAAACTATTCCAAATAGTCCTAGAAACCCTTATTGTATGTTATAACCAAGGAAATCCCAAGATTCAATAACACAACAGCATAAAGATCAAAGATAAGTAGGCCGATGCAATACCATTGGCAAATCGCCGTACTCGACACAGGTTTATAATCTCTACAGAATAAGCACTAGCAAATAGTCTATGCAAATTCTGCTCGCTACCTAAAGACAAGACTTTTCAAATCGAATTATCAAGCCTAGAAATATGATGGATAATAATCAACCTAGTTTACAACTTAGATAAAATCAAGATCAATCAATGATACTAATAAAGCACAAGAGAATATAAAACAATCCTGAACTTAAAGTTAGAACATAAGTGTTAGAATTCTCACAACAAACCTATAAAAATTAGAGTGAACTATGATGAACTTAGCCAGACATAGCCATAGAAAGCAATGAATAAATATGAATGATTGATGGCAAAACAAACCAGGGAAAATGGTGAAAGTGGAACAACGGTGGAAGCTTTCTCTAGGCTGCTGCTGAATTCTAAGAATGAATGAATTGATAATGAATTATTGATCTTCTAACCTAATTTCCTAAGTCTTATATAGTCTCTAATAAAAGGGAAATAAACTAAATGCAAATAAATCAAACGATGTGGAAATAACTAATAAAATCTTGGATCAAATCTTCAATTAATGGGTTGTCCGTGTCCGCGTCACGATCGTGACACAGGGGTCGCGATCGTGACTTTGCTCCAGTTCTCAAGTTTGTGGATGGTCGCGATCGTGATAGAGAGTCTCGGTCGTGACACCTCAGCTGTGGCCAAGTCGCGATCGTGATATACCTGTCTCGGTCGTGACGTCTTCAACTGAGGCTGAATCTCGATAGTGATGCTCCATCTCGGTCGTGACTTCCTCTCCTGGGATGGTCTTAGGTCTTCTACAAGCTTCGAGGCAGCTCGGCTTCGCCTCTCGGCTTCTCCTGGGGTGTAGGCGTGGGATACTTCCTCTAACTCCATCCTGAATGCACTAAGAGTGTGTACAACCGGGATCTCCATAATAAAACCACTAAATATCGCTTACGAGCATCCCACTAATCCATAAATAAACTCCAAACTGGATTCCGGGCATACCACTCGTTAAGCACTAAACACCACTAAACCTAATCTAATAGTCGCTAGTTAACACCATATAATAAGCTCCTATCATTCTTGCCGGTTGGGATCGGACGATTTTCATTTTATTCTTCTTCATCTAGATCAACCACCTCCTTTCTAACCAAATTCCTTCCACTTCATAGAGTGACAGAGTTAATACCTTTCCTTCTTTCTCCTCATTGGGCTTCTAATTAGGGTATCGACACTTATCATTTAGCATACCAAAGCATTTTTCTAAGCTTTCCATTCTTGCATCAATCCCATCCATTATGACTAAAGTGATAAGAATGAGTTTCCTACTTGATAAGCTTGCATAATAACCTATAATACATCATTAAGCACTCTCGTATTAGGAGGATCACGGCTATACACCGGTTTATTCCCAATTGAAGTCGTATCTGATGTATTTAGATGACACGATTCCGCTGGATGAATTTCCATATGACAAACATCACAACATAGTACCGGTTGTATTGGTTCGCGCCCTCTCTTAAGAAGACGCACCTCCTCTTTTAGAACTACTATTTGGTTTGAATCACGCTCGCTGATTTGGCTTTTGGTCTCTGAATACTCTAGGTTATACTACTTAGAATCGTCAACTAGATGTGTGATAATATTCGTAGTCTCTTTATGAGTTCTCATCATGATACTTCCACCGCAAGATAAATACACTCATCAACGGTCAGAATCACATAGTCTGCCATGGAGGTATAGAACTAACTCATACTTAGCTAATACATGGAAGGGAAACCTACATAGAAGCTTCTTGAACCGCTCAAAGCAAGTATAAAGTCATTTCTGCTCCTTTTTCTGAATGTTACAAATCATCTTCTTCAGCGCACTTGAGTTTGTAATGGCGGAATACTTTTCCATGAACATCTTCCTCAATGCTACACGGGTGGTAGCAGTTCCTGTCAAAAGTGTTCGATACCAGTCCTTTGTTGCATCCTTTAATGAGAGAGATAAGAGTTGAAGCATCATCTAGTCGATTGGAATACCATAGGGTTGGGTGACTGCGCACACCTCTAAGTACTCATCCAAGTGTTGGATGAGACTCTCTTGTATTATTCTGCCAAATTTTGGGAATAAACGTATTACTGTTAGCTTTATCTAGAGCATGACCTCATCAGCTAGGTCGGGTAAAATCATACCACGCCACTCGGTATCCAAGGTAAGAGAGAGAAAAGACTCACTAGTACGATTTGACATCGCAAAATCCTAGATAATTAATGAGAATGAATTTGTTTAAAAGAAAGATACCCCGGATACTATCAATAGCAAAAGTGTGAATCATCAGATTGACTCACACCAAGACTAACACAGAAATTAATCACAAGTAAATTATTGACTCCCCGACAATGCAGCCAATTTGGTAAGGTTGATGTTTACCTGGTTGTTTATAGGCAGATAAACCCTCACTATGCAAAACAAGAGATCTCAAAATATCAATTCCATGATTATCCAAAACTAACCCAAAGGTAGTTCATTGGAAGCATGGGTTGAACCACAAAGAGCTATAAAACTAACGAGGCGCAGCTCGTTGATGCCCAATCAAAGTAAATCATATCTAGTGTAGAGGCAAGCAAGGGTCGAATCCCACGGGGAATCAGATTATCAATTCTTGTGTAAATAGCGTGATCAACTTATAAGTACCCAAAGGGGATTTGGAATGCAACTAAACGAACTAATATTGATTGTAAATGTAATATGAGAAAGCCCTTTGTTCAACAAACATTCACACAATAGATTGATAGGTTGACTATTGACAACTATTAACATTTGAGTTCAACAATTCATATGGTTTCCTTAATACATGTCTTAATATAGTTATTAGTCCAATTATTCCTAATAACCCTTACTAAGCTATAATCCTGAAACTATCAAGATTTAATAACCAAGCAGCAATGAATTCAGGAATAGATAGGTGCATGCAGTACCATTGACTTCAGTCGATATTTAGCATGCAATTAACTCTCTCTAAAGTAGAGATCCCAACTATATCATGCATTAATTTGCTACACAAAGATATGACCTTTCAACTAGAAATAATCAAACCCTAGCAATATGAATAGATCAAATCTACCTGTGTGGATAATCCAGATAGACAAATTAGATTCAATAACATTCAAGCGCAAGAGAGATGAAACAAATCAAATAAGAATAAGAATTAAGGTAGAAGTCTTACAACCAAATCATTTGAAGGTTTCAACTATTGAACAAAGTAAAAGGGATCTAGTGTGACATAGTTCTCTAGAATGTAAAATAGAAAGTGAAAGTCTTTTAAGATAGTGAGGAGGCTAAAATTTTAACCTATATATTCAACCCTTATACTATAAAATAATAATATTAAAAGTCTAGCATGTCGCATCCATGTGCAAGAAATAAAGGCTCGAAACCATTGTCACGAGCAAAGCCCATATGCTTGTCTCGGCTTAGTAGTGGCGCAGTCGCGCCTAGGCATGACGGGGTCACGCCCAGGCCATCTCCCCAAATGCACGCGCACATCTGCGCGGTCGTGCAGGCCATGGGCATGATCTTGCCCTGGGCTTTGTTGCCCGGTGCGGTTGCACCTTCTTCTGCACGGTCGCGCCTTCGTCTCTAGGACAATCTTCTCTTCATCTTTGTACAAATGTCTATAATCCTAATTAATAATTCTATTGCATTGTATGGTTCGGATTACAGTAATACGCTCCATAAAATTGTCAAATCACCTATAAACAATGCTAGCAAACACTGGATACGCTATGCAAGATAGAACCTATCAAACTCCCCTACACTTAGACCTTGCTTGTCCTCGAGTAAGCTGTAATGAACTCACTTCTCCATTATGCACATCAGTCTCAAGAAGTATGGAAAATCATGATAGTAATGGTCATCATCAACACTTCAGCTCCAAAATACCCAAAATTATCAAAGCACATGCGTAGACTCCGACTCTACTAAAAACTATAAAAATAAAACAAAACAAAACTAAAAAGACTCCAAACAACTCTAAACGACTAAAACAAAATGCCTTTAACTAACCCAAAATTCATGTTATCAACAATCCCCCCTACGTGAATTATATTTTCCCAATCAAGCACATGACGATGAATCCACTGAATATGCAAAATTAGTCTCTATCCAAGTGACATATGAATCATAACGAACAATCAAACAAATGACAAATTCCCTTCCTAACTTGCTTCATAGTCAATAATAAGATATCATAAGTTCCAGCACAATCGAAAGCACAAAATCCACATAGACATTTTGTTGCTTCTTTTCATCCTATTGACTTATTCACTATTTTTTATTTATAAAACCATTATTTGAGATGTCGGGTCTGTCCGTTTTAAAGTCCATGCCCACTAATGAAACTCTTCGAGTTTTCATGGAGGATCGAACCTGGAGTGGTCTTTCACACCACGGAGATCACATGCTCTTCTAACTTATTGTGCTAGAACCTCTCCCACCTGTTCTTTTCTTTTTATGTCATTGTTTAATGAAAAAGATCTGAGCAAATAATATAAACAACATGATAAAACTAAATACGAGAGGTTAAAAATGCAATTTTAGTATTGGTCCTAATGCACCCTAATCAAAGTCCACATTCTCAAGTCAATGTCAAAAATTTAATCAATCATATCATCATCATATAACGCAAGTGTAATATCAACATCTAAAGTATATTAAAGAGATTAAAAATCAATGCACCATTATAAGAGTCCACAAAGTACCAAATAGGGAAATATGATAAGTGACTCACAAAAATCAAAACAAAAAAATCTCAAAAACAAACGGAAATGCAAACACGGTGAGAAAATTTCCATCCCCACACTTGAAGTACACAATGTCCCTATTATAAAATAAAGAACAAAGATCAAAGATAGGTGAAAGAGGAGGAAGTACCTCATATCTTGGGTTGCCTTCTGAGCAGCGCCTTGGTTATAGTCATTGGCTCGACTTCTCAACTCTCAACCATCCAGCACCCGGCCCGTCAAGAGTCAGTTCATCCAGAAATTCCTTGTTGATCCTCACATAATAAGAATGATCCCTTTTCTTTTCCTTACTCCCTTATCATACCAAGCCTTTTTCTTTTCTTGTAGTGTCCTGGAGGTTTCTTAGGCTCAACTTTTGGTACCTGCAGAACGGAAGAAGGGAGAAGCTTGTCGTTCTCCAAAGTTAATAACGGGGGCTCATCGGCCAAATACACATCATTATCATTTGTATTCCTAAAGGGATCAAGAACAAAAATATTATAATAGAAGCAACATCCTCGACGGGGTGTTTTGTAGCATCAAAGATATTAAACTTCATAATCTCCCCATCAAACTCTAATTTTAAAGATCCACTAGCTAAATCAACTTTCGTTCTCGCAGTTTTCATAAAAGGTGTACTAAGAGTATAGGCATAACTTTCCTATCATGCTCCATATCTAACACAAAGAATTAGTTAGGAAAGACTAGCCTATCAACCATAACGAAAACATTCTCAACTACTCCCTTATGATAAAAAGTGGTCCCATTAGCTAATTGAATTATTATACCAGTTTCATACAAAGGTCTCAATCCTATATGCTTACATAGAGAGTGCGGTATCACACTAATAGAAGCATCCAAGTCAAGCATAGATTTATCAAAATGTGTTTCACAAATACGACAAGGAATGCTTATCATACCTGGATAGTTGCACTTCTTAGGCATACACTTTTGGAATATAGCTAATACTCTCTCAGTTATCGCAACCTTATAGTTCCTTTAAAAACTAAGCATGATGAGGAATAATCTTAGTTAGGTTGATTAAAGGAATGTTTACCTCATACATACTGAAAGTCTCAAAAATATCCTTACCGTTCCTAGGTATCCTTGTGTTATTCAATGCTTCGGGAAAGGGAAGCGGGGTTTTCACACTCCCGATTGGTGGAGGGTTCGGACACACATGGTTGTCTTGTCCCATCTTGAAATCACCATGTGGATCATCTATCTCGTCCTTGGCATCAAGTGGTGAAACCGAGTCAACTAATTCGATATTCAGCGGAAATCAGGATCATTCTCGGAGGCAGCAGGAGCGCGGTTGCATAGGTCCAAGGCGCAGGTCCGGATGTCTGCACACGTCTTGGCGCATTTTCCCATCCACAGACGCGCATAGACTTCCGGAAAGAGTACCGCCTCGGCACGGCTGAGTGGGTTGGTGGCACGGTTGCGCCCGTCTCCAGGGACCATGGTCGGTTGCGCAGGTCTAGGTTGTGGTCGCGCACTTTTCCATTACCCAAGGCGCGTTGCGTAGCTTGTAGGCAATGTATCGTGGCTCGTATACGCGATCGCGTAGATCTGCAGAGGCCATGGCGGGGTTGCGCGACTTGGGGTGAGGGCGCGCATATGTTGGTTCATCGGCTTCGAAATCTTCATTGATTGTCAATTTCTCCAAGTTCCCACAACTCCTTAACATCATGGCGCTGACATTCATAAATTTTGGATTCAATCCGGTCTGAGGCGGCAATGAATTCGATTGATTCTATGCCAGCCGTAGATACCATTTGCGCCAACTGCCCAATTTGCACTTCAATGTTTTTAATTCTTTCTTCCGTAGTTTATACATGAGATGTAAAGTGCCTAGTTAGATTGTTCAACAACTCTGTAGTATATGGTCCAGAACTAGGTTGAGGATCACAAGGCCTCCACCTCTGTTGCTGCTCATGTTGCGGCTCAAACTGTTCGCGCCTTCTAAAGTTGGGATGATCTCTATACCTAGGATTGTAGTTATCGTGTTGATCATTCCAAGGGCGTGGAGTTCCATATCCACCAGCAACATTAACTTCAACAACTGCATCTTCTTGTAGCTCGGGGCATTGGTTAGAGTGGTGGGATGGATCCGAACATACTCCGTAAACTATCTTTGATTGTTGACCACTCTTTGGCACTAGATTAGCAAGAATCTTCTTAATCTTAACTAGCTCATTAGCAAGACCTTGATTCTCTGAACTCACGGGATTCACTGCTATGGATCATGAAGTACTTAGTCTAACTAAAGATCAAATCTTTTGTGCGGAATATAAGACTAAGAACAAGTAAACACTTCAATTCCAAAACGTTGGTTGATTTGATTTCTCTTGAGACTTACAACAACTATGCGAACACATAGTTCTTAGTTTCTCTCAACTTTCGTAGATATTGCCTAAGCTCTAAATCAAGATGAACTCTCTCTCTCATGTTCGGCAACCGCAGTATAATAAAACAAAGTACTTATACTATGGCATAATCATCGGGAACTAATTACCTAAAAGCAAGTGAATAACAATAAATAAAGTATTAAATCTAAACTAGCCGAATATAATGGCAAACTATCTTCAACTGTTAAGATCTCGAATCTGGTAAATCTCTTGGCGAATCAACTCTTTCCTTCTTTACCTCTATTTCCTTCTTTAGCTTCAAGGCAGATTTCCTTCCATAAATACGCGCTCGGTCCCCTTGAGCGTCTTTGGTCCCCTTGAGTTCGTCCTCCTTGTGTAGAGCGTTACTTTGTGCAGCTCGATCCTTCACTCTCAATGTTTGGTTCCCTTCAGTATCCTTCGGTTCACTTGCTCCTAGTTATGCTCCTTGAGCGCTAGTCTTCTCGATGAACTCCCTCTTGTCTCTTCTCTTAAGCTTGTTGTTTTCCACGCTTTAGCTTCCTAAATCCTAAGTAACTCAAAGGCCTATCGATTTCCTGCGATATCTCACTCAATACACATATTAGTTCATAAGTTAGTTTGTTATCATTAAAACTAAGGCAGTATCAGTTGTACGAACTAAGAGGCTAGATCATACAACTAACAATTTCCCCCTTTTTAATGATGACAAACTTAGAATCCTGGCATAGGTATATTATAGAGCTGAGATAAGAAGTAGCTTTCAATTCCCCCCTTAATCAATGAACAAGTAATAAGCATCGCCCTTTAACTCCATATGTTCTAGTTCCCCCTAAATTAAATAACTCCTATACCTAAAATATTCCCCCTTTTGACATCATGTAAAAAGGAATGTGCAATATTAATCAAGGGAAACTAAGTGTAGCACGTGCGTGACTTCTAGAGGAATGAGTAAGTGATACGAAAGAAAACGCAATAAGTCTAGCCCTATCTCAGTACACACTCGAGCAAGCAGATAAGTGAACCAAAAACTGGCAATTCATTGATAAAAATTGAAGAGAATGCATGAAAACAACCATAAAGAGCAAAAAAACAAAAATAATAGAGAAGCTTTAGATTTTCTAAGGAGCCCTAGGGGAACTAAGACCACAACTACTCCCACTGGTATTCATCCGGGTAGTCGTCCTCACAAGTCTCTTGTATGGGTCAGATCATGAGTGCCTTTACATGATGAAGATGCCAGTCAATCAAGCGCTTAAGCCCAGATAGGTGCCGATTCGTTTGGAGTACAACTTCCAAGGTACGGCGCTGAATTTCTTCTAAGCTCATGTTCGGCGACAGTAGGGGCTTAAACACCTTCAAGGGGCTCTTCATTCTGCGAGGTATGGATTCAGATCTGGGAGGGGCTGAGGTTTCGGGTTTTGGTTTAGGCTCGATCTTAGGCTTAGGCTCAGATCTGGGAATAGAGCCAAGTAGGAGCTTCTCAACCGGCGCATCCATACTGGCGTGCTTGAGTAGTCGGCGCAGCCCAGTTTCATTAAGAATACTCTCACAGGGCGTCTCTTTGGTCGGCCTGTAGATCCCCAACTCTAGCACGAGCTTCTTGACGATGTGGGGATAGGGAAGTGCGTGGTTCTTATGCATCTTTACCGTTAGCATGTGGGAGAGGATGAGTCACGGTGTGTCTATTAGACTCCCTTCAATGACCTCTCGCAGTAGACATGCATTTGCGCTTCTCTTGGCGCGGGATGATGATGCGCAACATTATGTAGTGAAGGAGCTTTGTACCGAAGCCCAGCATGTGCGTCTTGATCTCCTTAGGACGCAGCTTCCCCACCAGCAGTTCCAACTTCTTGCCCTTTCCAGAGGGCCAGTTCTTCTTCGGAAGAGACGCGTACCCTTCGCCCGTTGGATGATCGAGCACCTTCAACATCAGCTTAACGTTCAATGTCTTGGGCTCGTCTCCCCAAGGAATGTGGGCCATATAATAGAGCTGGCCAAGACTAGGGGTCATGACGGCGAGGGCGTTGTAGAACTTTCTCACCTCGTCATAGTCAACAGCGAATGGCTCCACCTCGAGCTCTGGCCAGCGAGTGCGCTCGAGGGAGGCGACGACGGCAGCGACGTCAAATTCTGCAGGATTTAGGCTGGACCAGAATCCTTGGCCTATGATCAGAGGCTCGATGATGACGTGAGTCGAGAAATTTCCGTGAGCGGGAGGGAGACTGAGGGACTCGCCGCTTTCAGTCAGGGCGATCGTCTTCTGGCGTTTCTGGGTTGTGGAGGAGGGCGTGATGTCTAAGGATCGTTTGAGGGAGGTCTCAAGCGATGGAGAGAGAGGAGTAGTGAGAGAGAGGGCGGTGGATGTGATGCCAGGCTGGTGATAGGTGGATTCGTCATGTTTGGAGGCGGAGGGAGTGTGCTCGATTGAGTCTGTGGAGGAGACAGGATGAATAACAGGGTTGTTTGGTCTTCCCCCATTGGTGCTGGAGAGTTGGAGTGAGCAGTAGGTGAGGGCTGAGGGCTAGGCACTTTCTCTGGAATGGGAGAGAGGGGCTTTGGTGGTGTTGTGTCAGGGAGAGCTGGTGTGGTGGAGGAGAAAGGAGCAACAGGGGCGGCTGCTCGAGGTGGAGCCCTTCGTTGTTGACTATGACGAGGTGAGAAAGTTCTACAATGCCCTCCCCGTCATGACCCCTAGTCCTGGCCAGCTCTATTCTGTTGCCCACATTCCTTGGGGAGACGAGCCCAAGACATTGAACGTCAAGCTGATGGTGAAGGTGCTCGATCATCCAACGGGCGAAGGGTACGCGTCTCGTCCGAAGGAAGAACTGGCCCTCTGGAAAGGGCGAGACGTTGGAACTGCTGGTGGGGAAGTTGCGTCCCAAGGAGATCAAGACGCACATGCTGGGCTTCGATAAAAAGCTCCCTCACTACATAATGTTGCGCAACATCATCCCGCGCCAAGAGAAGCACGATACTGTCACCATAGCAGATGTGTGCCTACTGCGAGAGGTCATTGAAGGGAGTCTCGTAGATATGCCGCGACTCATCCTCTCCCACATGCTGACGGTAAAGATGCATAAGAACCACACGCTTCCCTATCCCCACATCGTCAAGAAGCTCATGCTAGAGCTGGGGATCTACAGGCCGACCAAAGAGACGCTCTGTGATAGTATAATCATTGAAACTGGGTTGTGCCTCCTACTCAAGAACGCCAGTATGGATGTGCCGGTTGAAAAGCTCCTCCTTGGCTCCACTCCGAGATATGAGCCTAAGCCTGAGCCCAAACCCAAGCCCGAATCCTCAGCCCCTCCCAAATCGGAATGCAAACCTCCCCGAATGAAAAGCCCCTCCAAGGATCCCAAGCCCCTGCTACCGCCAAATATGAGCTCAGAGGAAATTCAGCTTCACACCCTGGAAGTTGTCCTTCAGACTAATCGACATCTATCTCGGTTAAGGCGCTTGCTCGACTGGCACCTCTATCACATCAAGGCACTCATGATCGGGCCTCTGAAAGAGGGCTACGAGGATGACTACAAGGAAGACTACCAGTGGGAGTAGCTGTGTTCTCAGTTCCCCTAGGGCTCCTTAGAAATCCAAAGCTTCTCTATTATTCTTGTCATTTTTTGCTCTTTTTGGCTGCTTCTATATGTGCTCTAAAACTTTTATCAATGAATTGCTAGTTTTTGGTTCACTTATCTGCTTGCTCTAGTGCGTAATGAGATAGGGCTAGACTTATTGCGTTTTCTTTCATATCACTTACTCATTCCTCTAGAAGGCACGCACGTGCTACACTTAGTTTCCCTTGATTAATATTGCACATTCCTTTTTACAAGATGTCAAAAGGGGGATATTACAGGCATAGGAGTTATTTAATTTAGGGGGAACTAGAACATATGGAGTTAAATGGCGATGCTTATTACTTGTTCATTGATTAAGGGGGAATTGAAAGCTACTTCTTATCTCAGCTCCATAATATACCTATACCAGGATTCTAAGTTTGTCGTCATTAAAAAGGGGGGAATTGTTAGTTGTATGATCTAGCCCCTTAGTTCGTACAACTAATAATGCCTTAGTTTTAATGATAACAAACTACCTTATGAACTAATATGTGTATTGAGTGAGATATTGCAGGAAATCGATAGGCCTTTGAGTTACTTAGGAAGCTAAAGCGTGGAAAACAACGAGCTTAAGAGAAGAGACAAGAGCGAGTTCAGCGAGAAGACTAGCGCTCAAGGAGCATAACTAGGAGCAAGGGAACCGAAGGATATCGAAGTGGACCGAACATTGAGAGTGAAGGATCGAGCTGCACAAAGTAATGCGCTACACAAGGAGGACGCGCTCAAGAGGACCGAAGATGCTCAAGGGGACCGAGCGCGTATTTATGGAAGGAAATCTTCCTTGAAGCTAAAGAAGGAAATAGAGCTAAAGAAGGAAAGATTTGATTCGCAAGAGATTTACCAGATTCGAGATCATAACAGTTGAAGCTAGTTTGCCGTTATATTTGGTTAGTTTAGATTTAATACTTTATTTATTGTTATTCACTTGTTTTTAGGTAATTAGTTCCTGGTGATTATGCCATAGTATAAGTAGTTTAGCTTATTATCCTTACACTGCGGTTGTCGAACCAGAGAGAGAGTTCATCTTGATTTAGAGCTTAGGCAATAGCTAGGAGAGTTGAGAGAAACTAAGAACTGTGTGTTCGCCTAGTTGTTGTAAGTCTCAAGAGAAATCAAATCAACCAACGTTTTGGAATTGAAGTGTTTACTTGTTCTTAGTCTTATATTCCGCACAAAAGATTTGATCTTTAGTTAGAATAAGTACTTCACGATCCAAAATTATTAGTACCAAAGGATAAAAGTCTTACATTTAAACAACTTGTTGGCTTTCACCAATCAAACTAAGTAAAGGAGACTACTCCTGGCTCATTGCGAATAAACTATCTAAAATGTGAAAATGATAAAAGATGATATGATAGATCATTAGGGTTGAGACAATCTCTCCCATTTATTAACCCTAACAAGAAAAGTCTATACTAAACTAATCAGCCCAAAACTCAATTTGAAAATAGTCCAAACCCAAGTGAAGTCCCAAGTGAAATGAGGTTTCAGAGCTTTCTCGACCAGACAATGGCGCGTGTAGCGCGTGTGTTGGCTCGGTCGCGCATGGACCGAGTTTCTAGCTTGTGTAAGGGAGGTTCGGAACACCCATCTATCCTTTTATCCTCTTATTCTCTTGTTTTCCTAAGATAGTCACCATTGGAGGCTAACTTAGTTTGTTGTTGTTTCACCATTGTTGAGCTTGTGTTGTCTAGGTTGAGCTAAAGGGAAGTTTTCCCTACATCATCAACAAAGAAAGACTGCACAAAGGGAAAGCGAAAAGATCAAATCATTGCACTAAAGATTGAGAAATCATTGCACTAAAGATTGAGAAATCTTTACACTTGGTACTGGTCGAGGGAGTAGTTGAGGATATGGACGAGGAAATCGCTCTAATTACTAGAGCTTTCAAGAAAGTGGGGAGAGGAAACAAAGACACTCGACGCCCTTCAGAAGGAATCAACAAGGATCTCAAGGAAGTAATAAGTTATCATTATCAAAAGAAGGGACACTTTGGCAGGAATTGCTTCAAGAAGAAGGTTGGAGAACCTCATGTGCAAACTAAAAAAGCAGCAATGGTCGTCACGTGGGGTGACTCAGACTCAGACGAGGAAGTGTTCCTCAACTCTAATGACGCCTGTCTCATGGCAACTGAGGAAGCATCCGATGAAGAGGTAATTGAGTCTTATGTTATTTCCAAGTTAAATGAAAGTCTAAGCAACATCTGACTAATATCATTATAAAACTTGGCACTGAAATTGTTACTCTGAATGAGTCTTTTGAGGAGGAGGAGGATGTCATCTCAAATATGTTCAAAGATAACAATGTCTGGGCATATAAGGTGAAACACCTCGAGAACACTTCCTCCTTCTTGTCATAGAAATGTATGAAATGTCCCAAACTAGAAGTAAAGATTGCAAAGCTAGAAATAAAGGACAAACTTATGAGAGAAATAGATGTCCATAAGTTAGAAGACAATGAGAAAAAGGATGTTTGGAAGGTTGAGAGTTTGAGGGAAGACTTTTCAAAGAGGTTCGTATCACGCCCTAGATTGGGGTATGTGGCATCCTCCTAAAGTCAAACCACGAAAAGTGTCCCTAAGGAGGGAAGAAAGTACCTAACTCCAACGAAACGGGGTGTTAGCCCCAGCACTAGGTGCAACCACTGCAAAGGGATATCTCCCACCTCCAAGGATAAAACTTGGTTTGATGGATAGAAAGAACATGCTATGTGGCTCAAGCAAACTCAAAACGTGAAACCAACCCATATAGACTTTCCAGCTAGGAAAGACAACAAACCTATTTGGCCTGGACAAAGCAAGTATGTTAACCTAAAATTTCATAGAGTTTGTTGGCATTGTGGGAAGCAAAGACACTATAAGAATGAATAATACTCTAGGTTAATAATGTTAGATAGAGTCTACAACAACCGATCTGATTGTCAAAAGATTACTCACTCAAAACCTAAGGCAAGAATGCAAGGAAGTGTTACTAGAGCTAAAAATATTACCCCCAAACCCCGTAAGCCAAAGCTTATCTGAGTTCGTAAGAACTAATATTTTATATACAGGGGAAAGTGAAAAAGAGTTCCCGGTACATAGATAGTGCATTTCAGGACATATGGCGAGAAACAGGAACTGGTTTGTCTCACTTTTGCAAGACTCCATTGGCTCAATCACGTTTGGGTATTGTTAGTTTAAGCATGATTAGCTTAAAACGTTACACTTGTTTTGATGATGATAAAAAATCATCTAATGTATTTTGTGAGTATTGAGTTTTCCAGGAATAGCTTTGATAGCTAGAAGAATAGCTTCGTTGCAAGCAGGCACGCTAGAGACTAGCTTGTGCCTTGCAGTGAAAGCGAGTCTCGCAAAGGCAGGCATGAACAAGTCAGAAGAAAAGAATTAATTACCAAGTGAAGTATGTTAAAGGTGAAGGACTAGCTCAAAGAGTCACTGCGAGCGAGTGAATCATTTGCTTCAATGTTTGAGTATGTACGAGTGTATCCGAGTAAAGTAAACTATGTCCCAGTTGCAAATCATGCACCAGCATGTAGAGTATTCGGGCCACGCGAAGGGAAAGACGTGAAACTAAGGATAGGATGAATGTGTTCCTACCTATAGATAGTGAGGAGCATGGATCACCAAGCTGGACGAATAAGAAGCACAAGAGTGGTGTGAAAAGGATTGCCAGAGTGAACAAGTTTGTTACAAATTTGTTTCTCAAGAAAAGAAGTGACGTGTGTGGTTGAATACGTTGAAGCTACTTAGTGGAGCGTTCACACAGATTTCCAACATGGCTTTTTTTATTGTACTATTGTATAGGTTTTCCTTTCTTGGACAATAAGTTAGGAATTTTATAAATAGGAGCAACAGGTGAATTGTTAGTGCACGAACTTGAGAACCTCATAGTGGAGAAAAAGTCTAGCTCGCTTAGGAGAAGCAACCCAGAGAGAAACACAAAAGGATCTGAAAACTAGTAGAGTGAGTACGGTTGAGTATTTAGGATGAGAAGATAGTGATCTCAGGAGGGAGCGAGTGTGTCAGCACACCTTGAGAGAAACGAGAGGAGGATAACTCGTATAGGGCTGAAGAGTGATTGTATTGAGTGGAGAGTTGTGAGTGTTTGTAATTCTCTATTTTATATAATCAATATAGTGGTGAGTTTCATCCCCGTATTGAGTTAAGCTAAGGGTTCTCACCTTACGAAAATATCTTTGCATTTGAGCTGAACTTACTATCTTATAGTTCTCAGTTCATATTGTGGCAAATCACATACTCGCTTTTATAGGTGTTTGTGTATATAAAGGGGATTAGACTCGCTTTAAAGTGTTTTCAACTTCCGCATTTACAAAACACTTAAGCTAGTCAATCGAGCTATTCTTTCATAATAGCTAGTTTATTTAAGCTACTCTTTCTTATTCAGCAGCGATTCATTTATACATATCTACTCGTTGAATTCTATCCTTATGTACTAGCTTTCTAGCTCTTGTACATTGGTTATAAGAATAAGACTCGCTGAATTCTATCCTTTTATACTAGCTTTCTAGCTTTCTTGCTCCTAAGCATGATCAAGCGCTTGTGTAAGAGTCGTTCCAAGGTAATCTGAGTCGTTTTGGGGTTTGATTAAAGAAGAAGGGTTGCTTAATGAGGAAGGTAATCTTTTCTCCTCTGAAAATTGAAGTCCACACATGTAGCCCGGTGATCTAGTATAAATAGATTCAGTAAGGCTACGTGGCTCAGTAATCCAGTCTAAATGGATTCAGAAAAGCCACACTTAGACTTAACAACGCATCATAATAGTTGTCAGCGTGTTGTCTGTGATTGTTCCAGCAAGTCTATTGCAGAGACACTTGTCGCTCAGAAATGTGATTACAAAAAAGCAAGTCTACATGTAGTCGTTGACACGTTCCGGTCATTCAAGCCGTTAGAATCGATCTGTTGCAATCTATCTGATTGAAAGTAGCCATTGCAAGATCTCTGCAGTTGATTTGGTGATTGAACCGTAAAGAGGAAGGAAGAGAGTCTATATAAACACTAGTATTCCCTCAAAATTACTTTTATCGTGTTCAATATACTCTTCCTCTCTTTGCCTTCACATACTATCACAAAATTCTCCATCGTTCTCTCTCTCTCTCGCTAAACCTTCTCTCACGTCATTTGCTCCTCAAAAGGCCTAAATAAACCATTCCCAAACCCTCATCTATTGATTTCCTAAAATGGTCGATAAATCTCCCCTCGCCAATCTTACCAAAGAAGGTAACGTCTCTCTCTCATTCACCACCTCTATCTTCGTCTGTAGAGAACAAAGTTGCTCAAATCACTGAGAATCTAGAGCTCGGAGAAAGTCAAGCCGCTGCTAACGGAAAGGAAATCATTCCAGTTATAGATCCAATAGCCTATGTCGCAAAGGTGTTGACAGACCTGGAAAATATCGAACCAGAGGACTTCACAATCCCATCACATAAAGGTGACTAGCTTCTTATCACCTCTTCTTCTAAGCCTTCAATTTCTCTAGTTGCTTTGTTCCAAGATGAGGACGACGAAGCCTTTTGTCCAGAGCAACACAAAATCCTGAAAGATGCAAAAAGCGCGTCTAAAGCTGCTGGAAAGTGGAAGCTAGTCTAGATTGATGAAAAAGAGTTGCTTTCTGAAGAGAAGAGTGTTGAATCGACTCCCCGGTTGCAGGCTAAGAAAGAGGTGAATCCGAAATCAAAGAAGAAGGCTAAGAAATAGCCTAAGGCAGATCAACCATAGTTCCCTTCACTCCCTCTTGGCATCACTAAGAGGGAGATACTCACCCCGTTGATAGTACCGTCAGAGATTCTGCAGGCGATAGAGGATGCTTCTGGCTCAGATAGTTTTTGCCAGATGTTAAAGTTATAGAATTGGGAGAACCTCGAGATAGAAGTGAGCAAAGAGGATCTCGATCTGGTAAGGTAGTTTTATTCTCGTATCAATAGTTCAGCTTCTTCTTCTGGGGAAACGGCTACTATCACGTTCATATGTCTCAACAATGCCGAGGAAAGCTTCAAGGTAAAAGACTTGGGGAAGGCAATTGGTCAGGACCCAGGATCTGATGGGTCATTGGTTGGATTTGGGCACTTGTACAAGAAAAACTATTTGAGTGGCTCCACAACGATTAAGGAGGCAGTTTTGGGGGAAACGTGCCAGCGACTCTGATGATTAAGCATCTCTCGGTGCATAGTGAAAAACATCACTCCTCCCAACACCAAACTGGATCAAGTGACCATATAGGATTGTTGTATAATGGCTCAGTGTATTAGAGGTGAGCTCATCAATACTACCCAGCTCATGATCTCTCACATGGTACTCTCCAGAGTGCATCATGGCAGTCTTCTACCTTTTCCGCACATTATCGCCAGGATGTTAAAGAATGAAGGTTTTTATAAGCCAGTACCTGAGACTAGCTTCAACGACATTCTGACTTTAGAAAAGGTAACTGAGCTAGTCAACAAGCCATCCAAGATGCTCCCGCCAGCAGCCAACTCTTCCAGAACTCAATCCAGAGAGCAAGCTCCACGCGCTGCCAACGAGTCTTCCGCAATTGTCTCAGTTATCCAGAACTTGATCTCTACTGTTGAGAAGCGACTTGTTGAGATCTAGACAGAGATGTAGCTCATGACGGAACATCAAGAAGAGCAAAGCGTCATCACCCAGAAATTAGTGTCTCTTACTAGACAACGCGATGCTTAGGGTGCTTATTGCATGTGTCTATCTTGCTTTTCTTTGATTTTTTTGCTTGATGTTTTCTTAACTAGTAATCTTAGGAAACCCCCCAGATCTCAGAAGGTGTAAGGATGTTTTAATGATCAAACAACATGTTTTTTTGTTTCCACAAACATGTGATTTCTTACTTGATTACACCTTGCTATTTTGTACTGAATGTCTTGATTTGTTTGAATACTGAGTTAGCTTGTTTCCCTTTTGCCACTATTAGTTCCCTTGCATGAATTATCTACCATATTTGATGATGTCAAAAGAGGGGAGAAAAACAGGTAAATATATTCGACTAATTGAGAAGAATTTAGACTAGCTTGCTCTAAGGGGAATAAAGGTATACTTGCTAAGTGACTTAGCAAGATTTGAGCAGATTTGGTCAATCTGTCAAGTATCAGTTTAAGCTTCATTTCATATCTTAATCTTAACTGAGTACATTTTGAGATATATGTGCTTACATTGTTTGTGTGTTTGTCATCATAAAAAAAGGGGGGGAATTGTTAGTTTAAGCATGAGTAGCTTAAACGTTCCACTTGTTTTGATGATGATATCACAACATCTAATGTCTTTTGTGATTATTGAGCTTTCCAGGAATAGCTTCGATAGCTAGAAGAATAGTTTTGTTGCAAGCGGGCACGCTAGAGACTAGCTTTGTTCCTTGTGGTGAAAGCGAGTCTCGCAAAGGCAGTCATGAAAAAGGAAGAAAATAATTAATTTCCAAGTGAAGTATGTTGAAGGCGAAGGACTATATCAGAGAGTCATTGAGCTAGTGAATCTTTGCTTCAACGTTTGAGTATTTACGAGTGTATCCGAGTAAAGTAAACTATGTCCCATCTATAAATCATGCACCAACTTGTAGAGTATTCGGGCTAGGCGAAGGGAAATATGTGAAGATAAGTATAGGATGAATGGGTTTCTACCTATGGATAGTGAGGAGTGTGGATCGTGAAGCTGGACGAATAGGAAGCGCAAGAGTGGTGTGAAGAAGATCGCCAGCGTGGATAAGTTTGTTGCTTAAGAAAAGAAGTGACGTGTGTGGTTGAATCCGTTGAAGCTACTTAGTGGAGCGGTTACACGGATTGCCAACATGGCATTCTTCATTGTAGCCCAGCTATGTCACAGAGGAAAAAATTAGGTTATTTTCACCATTAAAGATTGCACTATGTTGAATGTTAAGACAGGTAAAACAGTGTTAAAGGGTCTATGTGATGGTATGGTGTATAGTGTGGATGCCTCATTCAACCCTGAAGGGAAAGTGTGCCTCGCCTCTATAAAGGAAGAATTTGAACTATGGCACAAGAGGTTTGGACATGTCAGTCTAAAACTCTTACCAAAGCTCCAATCAAAAGAACTAGTGGAAGGACTTCCAGATATAGAAGCACAAAATAATCAGGTGTTCAGTGCATGTATACAAGGTAAGTAGGTTAGAAATTATTTGAAATCCAAGAATATGTAAGAACGTCTAAACTACTTGAACTTATTCATATGGATTTATGTGACCCTATGCAAACTTTAAGCCGTGGTGGAGATAGATATGTGTTTGTCATTGTTGATGATTACTCTGCGTACACATGGACCATCTTTCTTCCCTCAAAGGAGGACGTTTTCTCGGAGTTTGTGTTGTGGAAGAAACGTGTAGAGCTTAAACTCGAGATCCTTCTAAAAGCCATTCACATCAACCACGGAACGGTGTTTGGCAACTCCTAGTTCCTCTCCCTATGCAGGGACTATATTATAGATTACCATTTTTCCGTACCAAGAACTCCTCAGCAAAACGGGGTGGTAGAAAGAAAGAACAAAACCTTACAGGACATGACCCAAACACTACTAATCGCTAGTGGGTTGCCCAAAAACTTTTGGGTAGAGGCACTGCACACATCCTGGTATATACTCAACAACGCCTTTTTAAGGCCCGTGATTGAGAAAACTTCCTACAAGCTACTCAAAGTACGCATATCCAATGTAAGTCACTTACGTGCATTTGGTTGCATGTGCTTTCCTCATATCAACGGAAAGGAGAACTTGGGAAAGTTTGATGCTAGGAATGACATGGGAATTTTTGGGGGTACTCTTCCCACAACAGTGCATATAAAGTGTTCAACCAGAGAACAACGGAAGTCAAGGAAACTGTTCATGTGAGATTCAAAGAACAAAACATAGTTGGTGATGAAATTCGAGACCCAAATGCTCCTCCAATAATTCTGAATGAAAGCCTCCCTCTCCTAGAAACCCCCGAATGTGTTTTATAAGATGGAGAGGAAACATCCCCGCCTCCAAACCTTCAAGAAGACGTCCCATTTATAGACGATGACACTCCCTCTTAGGATTCTCCATCCCAAGCAACTCACATGGAAGAGGGGGAATCCAGTAACCAAAGACCATAAGATATTGCTAACTCTTCTCAAGCTCCTAACTTCGATCATGATGAGCCCATTTCTAATCGAGCTTGCGTCCCTCCAACTTTGATGAAAGACTATGAATGTCGCATTGCTTCCATGCAAGACATGGGAACAAATTTGCCTCAAAATGTAAGTGATGAGGTAAGATTTCTTGCAAAAAAAACATGTGCCTTCACTGCTTTTGTTTCTCTAGTGGAACCTAAGACTGTAGGTGGAGCACTAAAATACCCTGAATGGGTAAAGACAATGCAAGAGGAACTTCACTAGTTTGAAAGAAATAAGTATGAAGATTGGTTTCTAGACCAGCAAATAAAACACTCATCGGAACGAAATGGGTATTTAGGAACAATTTGGATGAAAAAGGACAAGTCACATGGAACAAGGAAAGATCAGTAGTTAAGAGGTACAACTGGCAAGAAGGAATCGACTATTATGAAGCCTTCGCTCTCGCCGCCAGGTTAGAAGCTATTAGATTGCTAATTACATATTCGGCCTAGCATGACTTTAAAATGCATTAAATGGATGTAAAACAACATTTATAAATAGTGTTCTCAAGGAGGAAGTGTACGTAGAGCAGACACCAGGATTTGATGATCATTCTCATCCAAACCATGTATTCGTTTTAGACAAGGTGTGGTATGGTCTTAAACAAGCACCTAGTGCTTAGTATGAAAGACTTTCTTAGTTCCTTATCTCTCATGAATATGTGCATGGGGAAATTGATAAAACTCTCTTCCTTCTGCGAGATGGAAATCATATTCTAGTGGTACAAGTGTACGTGGACGACATCATATGCAGCTCCACAAATGATGCCCTGGTGAATAAGTTCATAAAGCTCATGGAAAGCGAGTTCAAGATGAGTATAGTAGATGAGTTAAAGTTCCTTCTCGGGTTACAGGTAGTTGAAATGAGGGAAGGGAACAAGGTGCATCAATAAAATTACATCCAAGAATGCATTAAGAAATTCGACATAAGTGATGCCAAACCCTTCTCAACTCCAACGTCTCCAAATGACTCACTAGGAAAGCATGACAATGAAAGGGATGTTGATCAAACTTTATACAGGGTAATGATTGGTTCATTACTATATCCAATGGCAAGTAGGCCAGACATTATGTATAGTGTGTGTATGTTCTAGGTTTCAGGCAAATCCAAAAGAAACACATATCAAAGCAGTGAAAAGGGTACTCAGGTACCTAAGGGGAATGCACAACCTATTCCTATGGTATCCACGAGGAGGAGATCTTAAACTCTTGGGATACACTAACGCTTACTTTGCAGGAAACAAGTTAGATAGGAATTCCACCTCCGGAATGGCTCAATTCCTTGGACCGTGTCTGGTTTCCTAGGGATCTAGGAAGAAAATTTCCATGGTTCCCTCCACTGTAGAGGCTGAGTATGTTGCCGCTGCTACCTACTGCTCTCAACTGTTCTGGCTCAAAGAACAGCTAAGTGATTTTGGTATTTTTGTTGATTTCGTTCCTATACTATATGATAACACTAGTGCAATAAAGATATATAAGAATCTTGCACAACACTCTAGAACAAAACATATTGAAATAAGATATCACTTTCTTTGTGATTGTGTGGAAAAAAGGATGGTCGCGATGAAATTATGTCGCACAGAGAACCAAATCTCTGTTATCTTCACCAAGGCTTTGAATAGGGAACCTTAAAAGAAGATATGAATGGAACTTGGTATGATTTCTCTCTCCTAATTGTATCCCTTTAGAAATGCCCTTGATGATGCCTTGAAATAAGGGATGTTTATTTATTATAGGATATACCCTCAAACAACTAGGTAGACCTCGTACTTCTAAGTTATACATTGATGTCTTACGTGCTTAACTTCTTTACTTGTCACTTCCATGTCATAATCGATTGTTTCTATGAATGCTATACTTGAAAAAACACAAAGGTCTTTTTCCAGCCCAAAAGATTCCTCCCCGTGATTTTTTTACCCAACATTATAATCACAAATGACAGAGGAAATCTACAGTCGTCCCTAAGCCACTAATACCATGAACAATCCTATGAGCCCATCTTTCATACTTTAAATGGACTCGTTTTGTTATAATAGTAAAACACTTTCACTGAAATCAAAACTTTTATGTGTATGTTCTCCTTGAGAAACCATTTCTGATACGCGCCCCTATTCGCTACACAACCTCATTGTCAGCCAATGGACGCGGGAAGTTCATAAGTCGGAATTTGAAAGTTCAAAGAACGTGGAAAAGATTGGACATCTTGAAAAAGGAGAGGGGAATGAAAAGAAATTAATTGATGTGAACTGGGTGTATGATGGATGATGCACAACTATAGAGAAAAGAAAAAGAAAATCATCACGACTTGTTGGGAATCGGTAAAATTTTCATCCTTTCTTCATGAAGAAATAGAAGATCAAATGCCTCAAACCTCACTTCCACCCTCATTGCTCTGTCTCTCTCATTCCCTCTCCCAAAAAAAACTCCCAAGCTCGTCAAAACTTCATCAATGGCCTCTCCTTCCTCAAAATATTTCCTCGACGATGTAGAAACCCCAGAAGTGATCCATGCAAAGCTTTTGGCCATCGGAATCGACATCTCCACTCTCACCATCCCTTAAATCATCCTCAAAGAATCCGCTCGCAAAGAAACCCTAACTTTTGAACCATGCAAGAGATTGTTGTCTACTCTCCACCCATCCAATCAATTCTCAAGCCATAACCTGATATGCCATCTCATACCAAACACATCACTGCAAACCCTGAACCCATCGGTGACGCCTCTAAGAGGTGTCGAGACATGAATCGTCTCCTCTAGTGACCATACCTACTAATCCTGAGTCAACGAAGGAAAAGTAAGACGAGGTCCAAGAAACGCCGGCTCCGTCAAAGAAGGGGACCAAAAGAACTATCCTCACCCTGACCAAGAGAACCACTCGAGCTTCACCCGGATCCCCACAAACTCTGTCTGATACGGATGAAGAAGATGAATCGGCACAGAAAAGAGTGAAGAATTAATGGCCACCTCATCGATTGAAAAGAGGATCAGTAGAGAAAGCAGTCAAGGTCAAGACTCAGGACTTCGTCTCCTCCATTCAAGAAATGCAAGATCGTCCCATTATCAAAGAAATGGTCTACAATGAGAAGTTCCTGGAGGAAAATAGGCTGACCGGTGTGCATGATCTTCTTCTTTCCCAAGGGTGGGACATGCTATTCATCAATAAGGTACCCATCAATGCTCTTCTCGTTTGAGAATTTAATGCCGCACTAGCCTTAGAAGAGAATAATCCTGGGTTGATGGGGACACATAAGATTGGGAAAATTATGTACACATTCGCTAGTAGAGAGTTGGAAATGATTTTGCGTGTTCCACAAAAGGGGTTTGATTTGTATGGGAAAGGTACTTGGCCCAAGGGTACTAGTTGTGCGACGGTGCCTACTATTTTTGAGGATCTGAAAGCTTTCCTGATTGGGTAAGTGTCTGCGGTGTCCATGTCGGTTACTCCGAGGCTTGCTCATTTACTATTGTTGTCCAACATCATTCCGCGTGAACAAAAGAAGAACATTATGCTCATTCAGGATGTTATGAAGATGGATAAGCTTCTTAAACGAGAAAAGATGAGTTTACCAAATATTATGATGCACCCATGTCAGGGGAAGTAAGTCTCATGGCCTCCCATTCCCATCTGTTGTCCGGAATATCATGAACACCATGAGGTTTATGCTAAGAGGTTGAATGATATGGTGCACTCCAAGCAAGTGAATGAAAGAATCCTCAAAAAGATGTCGTTTATTCAAACTGAGGACGGTTGAGAACGCATGTCTGTGAGTAGGATAAAGGGTAAGGCCAAGGTACTTGAGAAGGGATCTCTTTTAAGGAATTTGTGGAGCCTCCAGTAGGAGAAGGAGACTCCAAGTATAGGAGGCTATGCATTGTCCTCAATGAGTTGGTAAGGAAAGTGGAAAAGCTGCAGTCGGTGATTGAAAAGTTGTCCACCAATGCCACTTCGGTGAAGAATCAGAAACTAATTGATGTCTTCCTAGCCATTGACTGATCCCAAAACAGTCTCTCCACGATATTATCTTTATCTGTTTTTGGTTTTTATTGATGAAACCTTTGTGGTTTGATTGTACTGTGTTTTGTTGAAACCGTCCTCTATGACTTTTCTTGCAAACAGGTGAATTGACATGCGTGCGCTGGAAATTATGTATGACTTAATGAACTACGTGACTGTCTATTTGGGTGAATGGTGCTTTTTCGCATAATGCTTGATATATTCCTTTTTGATGATGCAAAAAGGGGGAAATTATTGGAGGTAACTATTTGAGGGGCAATGAAATACTTTAGTTCTAGGTTGTAGTAATCTGAGGGGGAACAGTTCCCTGCCTAGATGAGACCTTTTTAATTATATCGATAGTTTTATGTCTCAAAAGTTAAAAGTGTTTGTCACCATCAACAATGGGGGGATTTGTTAGGATTTCTTGGTTTTGATAGTGACAAATGTTTCTTAATAATGTTTACACAAGTATTATTGCATAGCTATTTTAGGAAATTTTCCTTCCTAGGAAGTTTCCATATATAGGAAGTATACCATTTCACGAATGAATACCTTAGAAAGGATAGAAATGATAAGTCAAGATCTAGGGAGGTCACAAGTTAGCTTGGAAATATGTGTATCTAGTTAGAGTCGGACAAAGTTGTTAGAGACGATTAAAGTTGTTAGGCGGTTGAAGAAGATATAATAAAGAATCTTGGAAAAGGAGATATGGCCGAATTGATTAATAATATATGGAGATACAACTGAACTAATTAATAATATATCGAGTATATTATTAATTAAAGAATGGAGAAGATGTTCTTGTGAATCATCGTCAAAGAAGATCTACACTAAACATATAAAATGCATTGTGATCTTGGAAGAATGTTGTGCGCATAACTGGGATATTCACATAGGAACTTTGGTTGAGAAATTTAAATAGTGTAAGGGTTTGAGTTCGGGCACAAGTTAGAAGAGAGATTATCATTGTAATCCGATTTCTCTGTTTGTAATGAACAAGAAATCAATAAAGGTGTGTGGTTCAAAATCCTTCTAGTGAAGAACTAGAAGGTAGTTGTTTTTCTTGATACTAGTTTATATCGAGATTTCCACTCTAAATCCAGTGTTCGTCTTTTTTCTTACAAAGTATTCCGTTGTATAGTTTAGGGAAGGAACACTCGTTACCCTGGACGCTTACGTTGCAACGATCCAACAGATCTTTGTCGTGTACATTCTAGTTGCGAGACTTTCAGGGGTACGAGCTAATCGGGAGACTTCCACAGGGTACAAGCCAATAGGGAGACTTCAATGGGTAGAAATGACAATGATTCCGAGCAAGTAGACGCGGTTAGATGATACCAACAATGATCTCCCGTGAATGTCTAGCAGGATTTCTTCTCTGGAGAATAGGTAGAAGTTCTTGGGAGGTTCTCGGTGGGTGAAAACTATGCGAAGAGTTTACCATGAACTCGGCATCGCCGGTTGGCTTGAGAAGCGGAGGAAAGTCGTGCGGCGGTGACATTGACAGACTCGCCATCGGTTTTCTATCTTTGACCCTCGATGTTGTTAGCTCCCTCCTCTTGAGAAAAAACCTTTGATCACCCTAGTACCCATCCATAGCTCTTATTGAGCTAGACGGAGCAGGTTCCGTCATCGAAAAGAGCGTCGGATTGAACGGAGGAGGGCAAGAGGCCGCTTGGGAGGTTAAATTTGGAGAGGATTTGGTAAACGGTCCCTGGAGAATCCTAACAAACGTAGTTATTCAAGGGGAAAGATCCAAGAATGCGCTCTTCATCCTTCTTATTTTCTCCCCTTTCAATTCAGATCCCCATTTTTGCTTATTGCTAGAGTGACTATTTATATTACCTTAAGAATAATTTAATGGGTCTTTCTTACAAATTGGGTCTTCGTATAAACGGGGCCAGTCAAATGTACAGAACTAATTCCCCTTTTCTTAGTAAAGTTAGTGGAAGTTTCACTTTTTTATTGATATGAATTCATCTAATTTTTAATAATGTAAAAATCATGTTCATGTCTCTTGTATTAAATGTCCATTGGTTTATTGGTTGAGTTCTAGGCTAATCATCTAGGATTGAATTAATTATGTCATATTTTTAGGATAGATTGTACTTTTTGATGCTTTCTATTCCTTTGAAGCAGCATATTATTCTAGTATCTATATGTGCTATGATTTATATGTAGAGAATTGAATTATATGATAGATTCTCTGATATTTTTGTCTCCTGGAATTCTTTGATTAATGCCTCATTTGGTTTCAATCACTAATAGGTTTGTCGTGGTTAACTAATTAGGATAGGATTATTATACTTTGCTTGAGGTTCTAATCACATTCATATTAGAATAGGAACAACTTGTATAAATATTTAATCTTTGATTCACTATGATCATCATCACGACTAAATACTGAAACATATCTTTGCTAAGAGTTACTTCCATTCATTGATAACTTGTTTTTCCGTTTTTTAGATATATATTTCTACACATCCATTTCTTGTTACTTTCAATTGATTGATTGAAATCCATACATAAATGGATAAAGCCTCATGTGAGATTCGAACTTTACTTTTCGTATATTACCTACTAGTTAGGTTTTTAGGATAATATAGGTAAACTTAGTGAGACTTCATGTCCTCACATTCTTTGCATAACTAAGTTTTCGTTGACATTGTAAACGACCGACAAACATTGTCTATCAACCCGCCATTCACTTTTCACTTGAGAAGCACCATATATTCTCTTTTCTCTCACACATATGAAGAAGTAAAATCATGAATCATGCTATCATACATCCACACACACATGAATAAATAATAACCAGAGGATAAAACTTCAAAACGAAATCACATAACACATGGAAATCATGACCCAACTGTTCCTTCTAAGTTAACTCGTCCAATCTAGCCAGTCATCGGGGTACATATGCAAGTAGTTAGACTTATTCAATTAAGGTGTTTTTGCACCGAATCACCCCTTATATGGCCGAATTTGAATGGAACCACCCCTTATATCGATAATTATTCCAAACCACCCAAATTTCACTCTTTTCTTACGAGGAGCCGCCCACTGACGGAATCTCTTAAAACAGTTAAATTCGTAAAATGACTAAAATACCCCTAATTAATTCAAAAAACTAAAAAAAATTATCTACCCTTCTCTACCCTCCTTCTTTGTCACCCAAATTCCCACTTCTTCTTTGTCACCCAAAGAATCTCTCCCACATATGTTGTGTGAATTGCACAAGCACGAGGAGGAGAAGCACATTTAATTGACAAACATACATGTTTTGAAGTCTAGAATTGAACTAATCCCTCATCGAACATATAGACTTCAATTACAACTGCTAAAAGGTAACTTACACACATTCATGGGTAAGTTTACCAAAGTATTAGTTTGACAACAGGAGAAGCACAGCTGCATCCCATCAATCCATCCCTCAATTTCTTCTTCTTCTCACTACTAATATATCCAGTTCACGAGAACTTATTCCAATTTATGAGCAGCAAGATTCTCTGAGGAGGAGAACCAACGAGAGGAAGAATCTTATGTGAAATTAGGGCTACATTCACCCCCAATTGGTAAAATTAGGGGTAAATTCACCCCCAATTGTTCTTCTTCTCCCTCTGTTCTTCAATGGCGAAATCAATGGTGAATTCGGGTTTGTTCTTCAATGGAGAATTCGGCCTTTTGGAAAAAACAATGGCGAATTTATTCTTCTCCCTCTGCTCTTCAATGGCGGTTTGTTCTTCAATGGTTGAACCTTCTGAAATCAATGGTGGATCTGCGAAATCAGTGGAGAATTTGGGTTTGTTCTTCAATGGAGAATTCGACCTTCTGGCAAAATCAATGGCGAATTTTTTCTTCTTCTCCCTCTGTTCTTCAATGGCGGTTTATTCTTCAATGGATGAACCTTTCGAAATCAATGGCAGATCTGCAAAATCAATGGCGAATTTAGGTTCTGCGAGATCAATGGTTGTTTAGTGACTTCGGTTTTTGTTTTGGGAGATGAATTTGTTTGAGTTTTTGTTGTTGATTTGTGCAATCGATCTGGATCTTTCGTGATGTTTGTTTGTAAGAGTATAGTATGAGAAAGTGTTGGTTTTGACACGTTACCAAAGTAGAAAACACGTGTTTTGATCAGCTATTGTTCTCTGTCACTAAGGTTCATTAAGCCTTAGTTGCGCTTAACAAGGATTCAATTGCGCTTTGAATACTTGGGTTGCGCTTAACCTATGATGAACTATTAGTAATGAATTTACTAAAGTCCTTAAGTGCGGAAGAGGTTAGACAGACAATAAAGCGCGCTTTAAGTTGTTAAAGCGCATCAATATTTGCACACACAAGAATTTCCAAACGGTGAGAACCCTAAGTCACTACTTGACTCGGGATAAAACTCACCACTACACTTGTATTGATTAAGAAGTGATTACAATCTCTTGCTTCAACACGAGAAGCTCACTCGTAAGCACTCTCTCTACAATACTCTCAGTTCAGCTCTGAAGAACAAAGGCACTCTCAACACTCTCTGATTACAAACGAAATATCTCTTAAGCTCTCTCTAGCTTCCTATATTCTCTACGTTTGCAATCCCTAGAGTGAATGAAATAGTACTCTATTTATACACAAGTCTTAAGCTAAACCTATAACTCAACTGTGTAACAAACAAAGACTAAGCACAATGCCACCTCATCAATTCGTGTGCCTTGATCGTTTCACCAGAATTAATCAACGACTTGGAATGATTTGGTTTTGTTCTTCATGTGTTGATCCACGCCACATAAGCAATCCGTGTGCTTCAAGCTCTAACAAACTCTTGCCACGCTGGCGATCGCTGGAGTGGCGTCACAAAGAGTGTAAAGTTCTTCTCGCACCTTCCTGTGCACGCAACTTGCACTCTCCCGCTTTACCAGCCTTCGAAGCGTCTAGATTTGTTCTCTTGTGCTCTGGCACACCCTAAGCTTCAGTGGAACCTCGTGGTCAACTTCCTTCAACTTTATTCAAGCGCGTCTCTACGCCCTCGAAGCTCGATCACTCTTACTTCTTGGTCTTGAATGGATTTATTAAACACCGTTTGCGAAACTTACTTTCTCCGCTTGGTGTTAAGCGCGACTGTGACCAGTCAAGCGCATCTCTAAGTGACTTAAGCGCATCCTTACAAATATGGCAATGACCTGGAAGGCTTAAAAACACTAAGAGATTAAACATAAACATATTAGTTTGTTATCATCAAAAAAAAGAGAAATAGATTGAGCTTTAACAAGATGATCAAAGCTCAACTAACAATTTCCCCCTTTTTGATGATGACAAACTGTAAACAGGTAAGCTCATGAATACTTTCTTAAGTGACTAAGATGAAGGCAATAATATCAATTTAATCAAGTATTCAGATTCGGAATTGGATCAAAGTAACTTACCAAGGTACTTAACCATACCAGTTTTCAATTCCCCCTGAATTCAAGCACGATCTCATACTTCCCCCTTAATCAAAGAGGAATTTACCTGTGTTTTTTCCCCCTTTTGACATCATCGAAAAATTCAAAGCAGAGTCATACGGTAAGAAAGATAGTAGAGTGCGCTTGCTAGCTAAGACGTCAAACAAATCTTAAGAGAGAAAAGTGAGCAACTTAAATAAGGAAAAGTCAGGTTAGTAAGGCTCTCAGAGATATAAAAATCGAAAGCATACTTAATTATCATTTGAGTACAAACTGCCACAAGAGGAGCTGGAAACCTAACGAGCTAATTCACAAATCACATAAACAGAGCAGAGAGAAAAAAGACAATCAGCAAATGCGCTTTAAAAAGCGCAACCATCACAACAACTCATGGGCTACCACCCCGTTCTTCGTTAAACTTCTCCTGAACTAGCTTCAGCATTGAAGACATAATTTCCACCATTTCTCCAAGACGCTTTTCGACCCTCTCCTGATGCGCTTCCATTGAAGCCACTAGAACAGACATATCTACGGAGCTGGAGGAGACCCGAGCGCGAGGGCTCAGCTCGGAGCGTGAGCTAGAGTGGGGTTTCTCCTCATTCTTGGGCAACAAGATGGCAATAATGACGTCTTTATCACGAACATACTTGCGTGGCGTGATGGTGATGGTGATGAAGTGGTGGAATAATCGTTTAGAAGAGTAAAGCAGATCAACTGTAAGCGTACCTTTTGGCATATTGGGGCCAAACACGGTCTTCTTGAGCGCAGTTGTACCAGCTGGCCAATTCTTTTTGTACAGCCGACCAAACCTGCTGGACTGCTTTGTCAGCCTTAAAGCGATGCACTGAATACTTACATGCGCTGAATACTGAAGCGCATGCTGAACCACTTCTGAGTGGACGTAACACTGAAGCACATGCTTGATCTTTGTTAAACCGAAGAAGCATAACACTGATTGAGATGAGTAGACGTAAGAGTGTGATGTCCAGTTCAATTTTCAAACTACAATGTAAAGAAATTCATGAATAGGAAGATGCACATTTCATATAGGGGACATTAGAGCATTCAATCACTCAAGTTGATGTGGACATACGTGCATATACATGTAGTATGGTAATTGAGGCTTTATGTCACCAAATGAATACTTCTCTAATGTAGAGCTCAATAAAGGACGAGAGAAGCGTTACGTCTAGTCAGGCTAAGGACACCTGCAATGGATCATTTCTTAGGCATGTAATATGGGTAGAAGACGATCACCATTGTCACGTTTTTGGCAAATAAGAGCATGCATGGATTAGGATTATATCAAATCGAGCCAAACAAGTCAGACAAGTTCAATACTAATTAATTTCAATGATCAATCAAAAGCATGAAGACTCAAAGCTATCAAGCGCAAGCGACCATAGTTCGTACGTTGATACTAAGCTCGCTAGTTCTAGTCAAATAGAGGAATACTTACAGTGCCATTGCCTCGAAGCTTAATGGAGTCGAATAAGGCCAAGATGAACCCTGAGGTTTATGAATACCTGACGATTAAGCGCCTTGGTGAAGATATCTGCCAATTTCCCTTCTGAAGATACATGAATAAGCTTGATGCCCTTACGCTTCAGATAATCACGTGGAAAGTGTACATCGAGATATTAAGTCCTTGAATGATGTACTAGATATGTCTCGTGATCTTTTCTTGCCTTTTGCCCTGAAGAAGTCTTGTGCTTCTTCCTTATGTTGAAATGAGAGTAGCCGTAGTGGATCGCTAGTTACAAACAATCGCTAAACATGAATCTTCTACTCTTCATTTCATTCTGCACGAAAAAGATCAATTTCTATGTTCCCTACGAAGCGCAAGCTTCGTGGGAACATTGTCCATAGCTATTGACTCACTTGTTTTATGAACAGGCTCATAATATCTAGGGTCATTAAGATCAAGCACAATATGAGGTCGCGCTTTACGAAGCGCACCTCTGTGCTTTAAAGCGCAACCGTTGTCAACATGTGAACGTTGATAACGTTGACGCTTGCCCTTAGATTTAGCCTTTGGCTTATAGGGCTTAGTTGGGGTATGCGCTTGTTTCTTATACAAATGATGCGCTTTTGCCCCATGAAACCACTGTTTGGTTTCTAAAGGTTGATCCTCAAGTACCTTTATTCTGCCCTTCAAATGAGAGTTTTCACTCTTGTAGGCAGTTAGGTCTTGTTCAAGTGATTTGATTTTAGAAGAGAAATCACTTGATAGAGGAGAGCTGGATTTAGAGGAAGATTCCTGGGGGTCATAACCCAATCCAGGTCTAGCTTTCACAAAGCCTGTTTGAGGGACAGACTTTGCTTCTACTAGCTTAGTAAGAATGTCAAGCTTTGATATGATCTGATCGAGCTTTACATCCTTGGTTGAGTCAGAGATTCTTTCCAACTCGTTTTCATGACAACGCTCACAGGATTTTGTCAAGAGAGTGGGGTTGTCATGTAAGCGCTTGGAAAGCTCAACTACTTCTTCCTTAGAACTATTAAGTTCATCCAGAAGTCCCCTAGCTTCATCAGCTAGTGACTTATGATCAACCATTAATTCTTTTAAAAGATCGATAAGGTTGCGCTTGGGTAAGATTTCATAGTTAAGATCCGTTACCTCAACGTCAGAGCTAGAGTCTGAGTCGGATCTACTACCAGCCATCAAGCAGACATCAGCTTGCGCTCCATCATCCGAATCTCCATCAGATTCACCCCAGAGTGAAACAAAAGCTTGTTTAGGAGGGGGTTGTTTTTCGGTGGAGCTTGCGCTTGGATTCACCTTTAGATGAGGACATGCTTTAGCAAGGTGTCCCTTCTCGTTGCAGTTGAAACAGGTGAACTCCTTGAGGTCGCGCTGCTTGGAGGTAGGATCGCGCTGATTGAAACCACCCTGTTTCTTGAAGAACTTCTTCACAACCTTAGTCATCATAGCGACGTCCTTATCATCGTCGTCTTCTCCTTCTTCATTATCTTCAAGCTTTTTGAGTACTCGTGAAAGCTTGAGCGCCATTCCTCTTGTTTCTTGGTTTGAGTGCTTTTCCTCATTGTTCTTGATTTCCTGCACTTTAAATTTACCTGCAAGAACAGAGATAGGCAACTCTCGAGTTTCCTTGGACTGAAGAAGAATTTGCTTAAGGGTAGTATACTTTGAGTTCACTCCATGAATGAACGCCATAGAATATTCCCAAGCTTTCTTCTCCATTCCAGCAGAAAGCATCTTGTCATATAGGATTTGACAACGAGAATGATAATCGGAGACGAGCTCATTTTCCCCCATTCGAATGGAGCAAAATTCGCGATTAAGCTCAAAGATACGGTTGTCCTTCATATCATCACTGCCAGAGTGCATGTTTATAATAGCTTTCCACATAGCTTGAGCAGTGGGAAGGGACATTACCTTGTCTATATCTTTCCTTGATAGAGCATTAAGAATGAGTTGTCGCGCTTTAGCATTCTTCTCCATGAGTTGGTACTCTTTTGCTTCCCATTTTGAGTCATCCATCTCGGAGATCTTCTCATCACCTTTTTCAATGATCTTCCATCATTGATAGTCCGTTTGCTGGATGTAGTTCTTCGTCATAGTGAGCCACCATTCAAGTTCGCCTTCAACAAGGACATGGAGCTTGGCGAGAGAAATACCGAGGTTGAAACTGGCCATTGTTCTAGACTTGAGAATCTTTTTGAACCTGTAAAAGGATTAGTGCAAATAGCTAACCTGGTCCTCTGATACCAATTGTTGGTTTTGACACGTTACCAAAGTAGAAAACACGTGTTTTGATCAGCTATTGTTCTCTGTCACTAAGGTTCATTAAGCCTTAGTTGCGCTTAACAAGGATTCAATTGCGCTTTGAATACTTGGGTTGCGCTTAACCTATGATGAACTATTAGTAATGAATTTACTAAAGTCCTTAAGTGCGGAAGAGGTTAGACAGACAATAAAGCGCGCTTTAAGTTGTTAAAGCGCATCAATATTTGCACACACAAGAATTTCCAAACGGTGAGAACCCTAAGTCACTACTTGACTCGGGATAAAACTCACCACTACACTTGTATTGATTAAGAAGTGATTACAATCTCTTGCTTCAACACGAGAAGCTCACTCGTAAGCACTCTCTCTACAATACTCTCAGTTCAGCTCTGAAGAACAAAGGCACTCTCAACACTCTCTTATTACAAACGAAATATCTCTTAAGCTCTCTCTAGCTTCCTATATTCTCTACGTTTGCAATCCCTAGAGTGAATGAAATAGTACTCTATTTATACACAAGTCTTAAGCTAAACCTATAACTCAACTGTGTAACAAACAAAGACTAAGCACAATGCCACCTCATCAATCCGTGTGCCTTGATCGTTTCACCAGAATTAATCAACGGCTTGGAATGATTTGGTTTTGTTCTTCATGTGTTGATCCACGCCACATAAGCAATCCGTGTGCTTCAAGCTCTAACAAACTCTTGCCACGCTGGCGATCCCTGGAGTGGCGTCACAAAGAGTGTAAAGTTCTTCTCGCACCTTCCTGTACACGCAACTTGCACTCTCCCGCTTTACCAGCCTTCGAAGCGTCTAGATTTGTTCTCCTGCGCTCTGGCACACCCTAAGCTTCAGTGGAACCTCGTGGTCAACTTCCTTCAACTTTATTCAAGCGCGTCTCTACGCCCTCGAAGCTCGATCACTCTTACTTCTTGGTCTTGAATGGATTTATTAAACACCGTTTGCGAAACTTACTTTCTCCGCTTGGTGTTAAGCGCGTCTGTGACCAGTCAAGCGCATCTCTAAGTGACTTAAGCGCATCCTTACAAATATGGCAATGACCTGGAAGGCTTAAAAACACTAAGAGATTAAACATAAACATATTAGTTTGTTATCATCAAAACAAAGAGAAATAGATTGAGCTTTAACAAGATGATCAAAGCTCAACTAACAGAAAGTAATTAGGGTTTAATAATTTGGAGGTTGTTTTACATTGCCTTCGAATCAATCGTGGTGTGACAATAAACAAATGACTATATCAAATCGAGCTTATCATACTTCTTCTTTTGTTGGATTCTTCAAGTTAGGTATCTATCTACAGATGTTAATGGTTTATCATGCATGACTAATGATGTTGATTGAGTCCCTATTTTCTTTTTTTAAAACTTTAATTTTTATTGTAATTTTGGAATTCTGTCAGGGGTATAAATGTATTTTCGTTAATTTGGATGGAAAATCTAACAGAATAGGGGGAGGGTGGCTCCTGGTAAGAAAAGAGTGAAATTTGGATGGTTCGGAATAATTATCGATATAAGGAGTGGTTTCATGCAAGTTCGACTATATAAGGGGTGGTTCGGTGAAAAACGCCTTCAATTAAATACCACAATTATAGATGCATTGTAAGGGTTCACATTCAAATATATATGTATGCATGATCAAGACCTAGATATTTATCTCCTTTGTTTTCCTTGACAATCATGGGAGTTGTTCCCCATTAACACATTATCTTTAATTTCCTAAAGTGAGCTTTAAACTCACTGTTCATGTAGACTATGAGGGATTAGTTTTTATGAAACATTTCTTGATGCAGGGTCATCTTTGTGCCTACTTGGTCCTTGCATTTGTCACTATGAGTCCTTGGAGATCCATGAATAACCTCATCATGTTGAGGTTGATTGAAGATTGTAATTATTCTTTGAGCATCCATTGAAATGTCTCATATCACCTTCTTCAAAGAGTGTTTGGAGAGTGAATTGAGTTTGTGAGTGATTGATTGATCTAGATTGCTTTGTGGATGTCAATTTCAAGTAGGAATTGGTGGTCACAACAACCATAGGTCGTCCTCCTTGTGCATCACCCATCCATACGTGTTGTGTAAGGTTGTATGATGAAGGGGTTTGTACTTTCATTGATTATAGGTTCTATGATCTCTGTTCTTATAGGGTTGACTATATTATTGACTAGTTTGTTTACTATATCTATCCTTGTTTTCCCTTCTATTTTTCCCTTTTTTATTCCTTTTCATTGTCTCCCATTGTTGTTCAATTTTAGATTCATCATGTTTTCACCATTTTGGATCAAGTGCAAGGTCTTTGGTGTCTAGATCCGGCTTCAACAGGATTCTTTCCCGCATCAATTGGTATTACATCCATTTGAGACCATCCACCTCACCATTTCCACCATCCAACATAAGCTTTAAAGAAAACAGAATTCTGGTTCACAAACCTAAACATAGAGATTTGTTGTCTTGTTGTAGGTTGATTCCAAGGTTTTACCTCAATTGGCTCAAGGGGAGACTAGTAGGAGAAGACTTAGGCTTGGTCGAAATCATCCTCTTCCTTGCCTCCATAGCCTGATCAACTCAACCAAAATCAGCCACAAAAACCAGCCAAAATCTCACTTTGAAACCACCATTTTGCAAGCTTCTACCTCATCTTCAAACCTCAGTCAAAACCGTCCAACACCCAAAGGAGCAGTTGAAAGAAGTTGGTGATTGATTAGAGAAGAAATTAGAAGAAAATCATCACAAATTGGATGTGGAAATTGAATCTGTAGTGTGTGTGAGAATGTGTGGAAGTTACCTCCTAGAATTAGCTTCATTTGTGATTTTCTTTATTTTGTTTGATTTATTTTATTTAAGTCAAACCAGATTACAAGATTCACTTAACAAAAATTTTAAAAAAAATAAGACAAAAGGACGCCAAAACAGAAGAAGAGGCGTCTAAGTGCTTAAATGAATTAGGGTTACTCCTTTAGGAAACTTGTAAAGAGCGCCTCCAAGGTTCACCAAGGCACACCCTCAGGATGGATGATTGACAGGCTGTAAAACGGTCGCTGTTTCCTATCAAAGATAAATCCAACTAAACAATCCACTAGTAAAGTGGTAAGTCAGAGTCAAATCCCAAGAGAGCCACAACGATAGCTTGTTTCTATTATGTTACTAGTAGTAACTAGGGGGTTTGTATTATGTTATCTAACGAGCAATAATAAAACGATGATTGTTTGGATTTGTAAACTTATAACGATGGAAAGCTCACTCTTTTAGCATCAGTGCATTATTCTTAGGGAAAGTTGATCATTGAATTCTATTAATCTTATAGTCTTAATTACCTAATCCAATTGTCCTACTCTTTGTTCGTAATTAGCAACTAGTCCAAATAGTCCTAGAAACCCTTGTTGTAAGTAATAACCAAAGGAAATCCTAAGGTTCAAAAGCGCAACAGCATAAAGATCAAAGATAAGTAGGCCTATGCAATACCATTGGCAAATCACCGATACTCGACATAGGTTTATAATCTCTGCAAAAGAAGCACTCGCAAATAGTCTATGTTAATTCTGATTGCTACCTAAAAGACAAGACTTTTGATAAATCGAATTATCAAGCCTAGCAATATGAATGGAATAATATCAACCTAGTTGTACACCTAGATCAAACAATAGACAATAAAGCACAAGAAGATCATAAAACAATTCTGAATTAAACTTAGAACAATAACATAAGAATTCTCACAAACATTCCTTAGAATAATGGCCCTCAACCTAAAGGGAACTAGTAAGAACTTAGTCAGACATAGCCAAGAGAAAGCAATACATAATATGATGAAAACTAACCAAGGATTAAGGTGAAAATGCCACAAAGGTGGGGAGCTTTCTTCTTGGCTGCAGAATTTCTAAGGATGAATTATAAAAGTGAACATAAGTCTTTCTAACCTAAAAACTAAAGGTTTATATAGTACCTAATGTTAGGGAAATAAAATAACTAAAAAGAAATAATAAAATAGGGAAAAATAGATCAGATTTCGGCCATAAATCAGCAATTGGGCCCGGTCCATCAGTCCGCAGTCGCGGTCGAGAAATGTGATTCTCGATCGCGAATTGGACCCAGTTCTCAGAGTCGGTCCGGATCTCGATCGCTAATATGGAGTCTCGATCGCGAAATGTCTACTGAGGCAAAGTTTCGATCGCGACTTTTGGGTCTCGGTCTAGATTTCTTCTTCTGTGGCTCGTCCTCGGTCGTGGCACCTCTCTCGGTCGTGAGGCCTTCTCTCGAACTTGTCTTCGGTCTTCTACAAGCTTCGAGGCAGCTCGGCTTCGCCTCTAGGCTTCTCCATGGGTGTAGGTGTGGTATCCTTCTCTCTAGCTCCGTCCCAAGTGCACTAAAAGTGAGTACAAACGGGATCCGTAATAAGACCACAAAATAACGCTTATGAGCATCCCGCAAATCCATAAATGAACACCATACCGGATTCCGGAATACCACTCAATAAGCACCTAAACACCACTAATCCTAAGCTAATAGTCGCTAGTTAACACCATATAATAAGCTCCTATCAAACCTCCCCACACTTAAACCTTTCTCGTCCCTCGAGTAAGCAAAATAAAACTCAACTCCTCCTAAAACGCACAAGGTCTACAGTAAGTGTAGAGAAAGTTTGCTAGCGACTATACTTCAAACTCCAAGTGTATCGAGCACTATCCTAACTCCGATCTATCTCCCTTATGTCTCCGAGATGTCCTACCCAATAACCCTCCTTATTTCTCCACTTCATATGTCACCACTCCAATACAATAGTAAAATTGAACCAAGTGGTGTGCGTTTAAGCACATGTGGAATCCTAATCTCCTCTAAGGGTAAGGGTACATAAATATGACATAATATAAGATAAAATTGAGTCTCCCACTCGCTTATACACTTCTTATTCCTCCCTCTTCGAGTAATGTTCTAAACCACTAGATAATATCAAACATCCACAAATCACAACCACCAATCCTAATTCAAAAAAAAATCTGCATAATACAACCACAACAATATGCATCAAACTCCAAGAAATAGAAATTTAATCCTAGGATCTAACACAACTGCCAATGAAATGTAGCAAAACTAATGAACTAGTGGAATGGTAAGCATGCAAAGTGTGGATAACAATAAGCTCATAAATAAGAGATAAAAGGCTAAACTAACTCCTTATACCTCCTTGTTGAATTCCTAGAACCCGAGACATCCTTCAACTCCCTTCTTATGTCTCCGACGTCAATATATATGCAATCAATAAAATCAATCACAACCAAAGTAATTCCGGCGCCCTTTCGGGTTTTCACCAAAATCTAAGTGGTAGGAACTTTTTCTTTTCTGTTCTTTTTATTTTCAGCACCAACCTTTTCCTTTTTATTCAATTTTTACTTGCTGGTTTTTATTTTCTATTTTTCTGATTTTTATTTTATTTATATATTTATTTTATTGGAGCCCCCTTTTCGATCCATTCCTTTTTTACTCACCATGGGTTTTTCTGATTTTTTTTCTTTAAACTAAAAAACGATGCAAATGTTCAAACAACATAAATCCTAGTAAAAACTCAATCAAAAACCAACTAAAACAGTTCATCAAAGACTCTAAAAACATAGAATAGTAACGGGATAGCAAGAGAAAAATTAAAATCAGCACACTAACCTCCTCGGTACGTCAACTCCCTCTCCCCACACTTGAATAGCGCATTGTCCTCAATGCAGCAAAGAGGACATCATAAAAAGGGAAGGGGAAGAAGGTACCACAATCACTCATCAGCATCATCATCATCATCTCCGTCATCATCGGTGGCCTCATCATCGTCGTCATCATCGTCGTAGTCATCTTCATCATCACCTGGTGCTGGATCGGGGTAGGCGGCTCGGATCTGCTCCCACTGCTGCCTCCGGTACACCACTGATGGTGCTGGTACTCCTGATCGCACAGGATCTCCTCTCGTAAGCTCGACATGTTGTAGCCTGGAACCTCTCTTGGTTCTGTGCGAGCGCCTGCTGTGTCGTCAGCATCTCTCCAATCGCCTCTGTAATCTGGCCCACCTGGTAAGCCATATGAATCCACCAGTACATCTCGTCTGAGTAGCTCTGGGATCCAGAACTACTCGCGCCGGCATCGGAGTATGAGTGTGTCTGCTCAGGCGCGGGGACGAATGGAGGGACGGTCGTATAAGAAGGCGCTGGAGCTGGAGATGGAGCTGGACCCAGGGATACGAAAATGCTGAACTGCTGGGATGACGTCCGGTGCGATGTACATGTCAGACCACAAGTCGAAAACGACGGGCTCCTCTCGCGGGAATGTGATCTGGAGTCCTCGCCCGTATAAGTATATGAGCTGCATACCATCTCTCCTCAGCCATAAGTTTTCGCTGACACCACTGCTCGTGCGTACAGAAAACTCCCCTGGATGGGCTGATCGCGTTGGGGGCAGCCAGTCTCAATGGCAAGGAGAGTAATCATCCCTCCTACAGCGATGTCGCCAGAATGTGCCTTCCATGACTCCTGGAAGGCGCGCACGAACTGAGTCGACCAATCGAGGACGAAGAACTCGCACTCATAAGAGAATGCGTACATAAGAAATAGCTGGTGGATCGAGATTTTGTTGTTCTCAGCCTTGTTCCCAAAGCACATTGCCACCACCTTGTGGATGAGGCGCCACTGTGGAAAAGCAACTGACGTGTCCGTGGTGCGCCTGACGTCGTACGCCTCTCCTGAATCTCTCGACCACCACTCCTTCACCGTGTCATTATCCACGTCTTTGTCCCATCTAGCCCTCTTGCTTACCCCTAGTGTGTGGGCGATCTGCTCATGAGTCAGCTTCCACGTTCTGTTGTTCGACCGCCATTCAATGGATGCTACTAGGTCGGTGCGGTCGTCTATACGAACAGTCAGCGTACGCAGAAACTCCCAAGTAAAGTTCGGGAAGGTGGGCGCTCCAAGCCCCAGGAAACCGCCTAAACCAGCCTTGGTGAACATGCTTTTCGTCACCTCACTCAACTGGATGTTGTGTAGCAGACCCATGTCCGGAAACCGGGTCTGGACAACACCCTTGTCGTTTACGATTTGATGATGGTCATCAGCGTTTCTCCTCCTGCCCTTTTGGGAGCCATTTCACACACACACAGCACAATCCCAGCAAAAATATAGTGGTCACAGCCACAAATGAACAAGTTTGAACGCTCGAAGATACCTGAATCGACAAAACTGTGTCAAAGTCGCGATAGAGATTGAAGATTCGCGGTCGATAAAGTTCTACTGGGGGCAATTTGCGGTCGAGAAGCAGGGAGTCGTGATCGAGAATTCTCAACTGGGACGAAATCGCGGTCGAGAAAGCAGTGTCGTGATCGAGACTCGTAGAGATCGGGGGTGGATGAATCTGGGATGAATTCGCGGTCGAGACTGCGGAGTCGCGGCCGAGACAACGTGAAATCGGCCGAGTTCTTCTCCCTTTATTCGCTCGTGGTGCCTCTGTTTGGCCTCCTCTTCGAACACCGCCTCAAATCTGGAACATATGGCACAAATCCGGTCTATTGGTGTTGATTTGGTGGAGGAAAAGCTAGATTTTGAGGGGATTTGAGGGATTTAGGGTTCTTGAGAGATTGTGAAGAAATTGGGATGAATTAGGAGAAATTGATTAAGAGAGTGATGGTGAGGGGGTGTAGATGGCGATTTGGAGTGAAATGAAGGTAAAAAGCTTGAGATTTGGAGGAAGAATGGAGGATTTGTGTTTGGGGAAGAAGGTGAAGAAGAAGAACAATGGAGGGAGGGGGTGAAATTCTCGGCCGTGATTTTTTTTTTGTGCTTAGGGCCGGCCGAGTATGAGGGGTAGGGAAGAAGGAGGTGATGTGTAAAATAGTTTTTTTTATCGGGACGGGTCGCGATCGAGAATGGGCAGTCGCGATCGTGACTTTTGTAGCTGAAGCTGATTTTTTTACGTTTTTGCCTCATATTGCTTCCTACATTATGGTCCCGTGATTTTTCTGAAACAAAAACATTAAAACAAAACAAAAGAAAGGGATTAACGTTAGTGAAAACCCTCGGGTTGCCTCCCGATCAGCACCTTAGTTAACGTCGCGGCACGACGTAGTCTAGCTCAATTATCGTTTTTCCATCCCTTCCGGATCGCATCATCTAATAGCATTTTCTTGAACCATGGATGGAAAGGTTTGAACCTTAGACCATTCTCTTCCTTGACCACCCACACTTGCTTGGGCTTCTTTTGCGCCTTTACTCTCCCCACACTTGGACTTCCCCCTGGGTTTTGTTTTCGCCTTTTTTGTACCCTGCACAATAGCTTTAACAGGTTTCTTTCCCTGGGTGGGTTAGGCAGGTGGGTCTACTGCCCAAAACAACATGCGAGCCTATTTTGTTAGGTTCGATAACATCCGCTATAAAAAACACTGAGCCATCATTTAGGGATTTTGTCATAGTCTAATATATATTATAATTGACAAAATCCCCGTCCAACTCGAACATAAGCGCCCTGGTATCTAGGTCTATTTTTGTTTTAGTTGTCCTCATAAAGGGTCTACCTAGTAGAACCGGTACAGCCTGAGTATCATGAATGTCATCGAGTACATAAAAATCTGTAGGGAATAAAAGGGTCCTCGACCATAACCAACACATCTTCGACTAACCCTTTCGGGTAAACCGTAGACCCGTCAGCTAATTGAAGCACTATTCCTGTCCTACTCATGGAAACTAGTTCTAACGATTTATACAACGAATAAGGTAAAACATTAATAGATGCTCCTAGATCTAGCATGGCCTTATCAATTTTCGTTTTTCCTATGGTGCATTGAATACTCACCATCCCTAGGTCCGAACGCTTGGCAGCTATCTTTATTTGGATGGCCGCTTAAACTCTTTCGATTACTTGGACTTTCTGCCTTCCTTGTAGCTTCTCACTTTTCTTCTTCGAGCTAAGTTCTTTTAAATGTTTAGCGTAGCGGAGAACATTCTTGATGAGTTCGAGGTAGCGGAATATTCACTTTACACTTAACTGAGCGTTCTGAAATGCTCTTTGTAGTTGCGGGCATCGGTTTCTAGCAGCGGTCGAGAGGCGAGAGTCGCGTTCGAGATTCTGTGAACTGGAGCTAATTCGCGGTCGAGAAGTCGAGTCGCGATCGAGATCCTCGTCGATCGAATATTCTGGAATTTTGGGTACCGTCATCTCGGTTGAGAATCAAAAGTCGTGATCGAGAATTTCTACTGAGACCAAGTCACGGTCGAGATCCTCTTTTCACAATCGAGAATTTGGCTCAGGAACCTTTTCCAACTTCTCCTCCTCTACCTTTTCATCGAATGACTGTCCTTCGCTAATCATAATGGCACTTACATTCTCTCTCGGAGCTGCGATAGTTTGTGATGGAAGCTTTCCCAAATTCTGCTATTGCAAGTTGTTTACCGCCTCTGCTATTTGTGCGGCCTGTTTCTCGAGGCTTCGTATGATGGATTCGGTTGTTTGAACATGAGTGGTGAAGTGTTTGGTTAAAGACTCGAGCATTTCCCTCATAGATGGTTCGTCGGATTTCGGTTAATATGGAGTGCGGTATTGGTTGTTGTATGGATATTCTCGATTCTGCGTCCCAAACGCGTCTCCCCATCTAAAACCGGGATGATCATTACCTCTCGGATTGTAATTGTTGTTCTCTCGCTGGTTGTAGTTGTTGTTCTTAAAACGAGGTCTAGGAGGTCTGAAACCTCCCGCAGCGTGTACGTCAGCGATAGTCTGGTCCTGAAGTTGCGGGCACATGTCGGTAGGATGTCTCTCGTCCACACAAATACCATATAATCTCGCAGGTTTCTGATTTCCGATGGTGATGTTCTTGATCATACTCTTAAGTTCAGCTATTTCACTCTTCCATCCGAGCTCTCCGGAATCCATAGAGTTTATCCCTTTCCTTGTATAAGTCCTTCCAAAACTTCTCGTTCACTCAACAATCTCATTTAGTCGCGCTCTAGCTTCGGCGGGAGTCAAATTCAGCACACTCCCCGTTACACGCAGCGTCAACTAACCTCCTTTCATTGTCTAGTAACCCATTATAGAGGTGGGTCACCAAATCTTTCTCCTCAAACCCATGGAATGGGCAGCTCGCACACAGTCTCGCGAACCTTTCAACATAGTCATACAGTGTCTCAGCGTCCTATTGTTCCACCATTGCAATAGCTCTTTTCAACGCAACCGCCTTCTTGGACGGGAAATACTTACTCAAGAAAGCTTTGTGAAGTTTCTCCCAAGTGTCGATACTTCCGGTGGGTAGCAAATAGTACCATTGACGCGCGCTGTCTTTCAGAGTAAGACCAAAAGCTCTCATCTTGATTTGCTCATCGGTGACGTTACTCAGCTTATTGCAGCTGCAGATGTCGTGGAACTCACTAAGATGCATGATCGGGTCCTCCCCAACCAAGCCATGAAATTTCGGTAGCAAATTGATGATCCGGTCTTTAGTTCGAAAGTAACACCGGCATTCAGGGCAGGCAGCGTCACTCCTAAGTGTTGTTGCGTCAAATCAGGGTCCGTAAGCACGCGCAACGTTCTAGCCGCCATCAATTCGATCACTAGAATTTGTAGAGATTCTCGCAGACTGTGTAGATGCGTCTGCTCTATCATCTGGAATGAAATCAAGCAAATCTGAATTAGTGGCTCGAGTGTGGACCATAAGATAGGTCCAGACCAAGATAACACAAAAAGAAACAAACTATAACAGTTGGCTCCCCGACAACGGCGCCAAAATTTGACAGGCGTAAAATGGTCGTTGTTTCCTATCAAAGATAATCCAACTAAACAATCCACTAGTAAAGTGGTAAGTCGGAGTCGAATCCCAAGAGAGCCACAACGATAACTTGTTTCTATTATGTTACATAGTAGTAACTAGGGGGTTTTGTAGTTTGTTATCTAACGAGCAATAATAAAACGATGATTGTTGGATTGTAAACTTATAACGATGGAAAGCTCACTCTTTTAGCATTAGTGCATTATTCTTAGGGAAAGTTGATCATTGAATTCTATTAATCTTATAGTCTTAATTATTTAATCCAATTGTCCTACTCTTTGTTCGTAATTAGCAACTAGTCCAAATAGACGTAGAAACCCTTGTTGTAAGAAATAACGAAAGAAATCCTAAGGTTCAAATGTGCAACCAGCATAAAGATCAAAGATAAGTAGGCCTATGCAATACCATTGGCAAATCACCCGATACTCGACATAGGTTATATAATCTCTACAAAAGAAGCACTCGCAAATAGTCTATGCTAATTCTGATAGCTATCTAAAAGACAAGACTATTCAAATCGAATTATCAAGCCTAGCAATATGAATGAATAATAATTCAACCTAGTTGTACACCTAGATCAAATCAAGATCAAACAATAGACAATAAAGCACAAGAGATCATAAAACAATTCTGAATTAAACTTAGAACAATAACATAAGAATTCTCACAAACATTCCTTAGAATAATGGCCTCAACCTAAGAGTAAACTAGTAGGAACTTAGCCAAACATAGCCAAGAGAAAGCAATACATAATATGATGAAAACTAACCAAGGATGAAGGTGAAAATGGCACAAAGGTGGGAGCTTTCTTCTTGGCTGCAGAATTTCTAAGGATGAATTATAAAAGTGAACATAAGTCTTTCTAACCTAAAAACTAAAGGTTTATATAGTACCTAATGGGTAGGGAAATAAAATAAGTAAAAAGAAATAATAAAAAAAGGAAAATTAGATCAGATTTCTCGGCCATAAATCAGCAACTGGGCCGGTCCATCGTCCGCAGTCCGCGGTCGAGAATTGTGATTCTTGATCGTGAATTGGCCCCAGTTCTCAGAGTCGGCCCGGATCTCGATCGCGAATATGGAGTCTCGATCACGAAATGTCTACTGAGGCAAAGTCTCGATCGCGACTTTTGGGGTCTCGGTCGAGATTTCTTCTCTGTGGCTCATTCTCGGTCGTGGCACCTCTCTCGGTCGTGAGGCCTTCTCTCGAACTGGTCTTTGGTCTTCTACAAGCTTCGAGGCAGCTCGGCTTTGCCTCTAGGCTTCTCCATGGTGTAGGTGTAGTATCCTTCTCTCTAGCTCCGTCCCAAGTGCACTAAAAGTGAGTACAAACGGGATCTCCGTAATAAGACCAAAAAATAACGCTTATGAGCATCCCGCAAATTCATAAATGAACACCATACCGGATTCCGGGAATCTACAATTTGACACTTCCGTGGAGCCCAGGTTCATTAACAACCCGCCAAAGTTCAGGAAATTCCCGCCCAGGTTCAGCATTCATGCGGCAGAGTTCATAACCTTTGTTTGGAGAATTCTGTGAACTTATTTGCCCTTTCCCACACACAGAACAGACCACACACATAACCCTAAGCCGTCATACACCTCCGTTGACAAGGCTAAGCACTTCAAGGTTCTCCTTTGATCCAATTTGGGCACCACTCAAGGTAATCTCATAAATTCTTGAGTTTAAGTTCTTAAACACATTGGTGGCTTTTCAATTCAAGCAATTTGAGTGGAATGTGTGTGATCTAGATACATAATTAATTCATTCTTTGATTTTAGGTTTTCCTAGAAGTTGTGTCATTGAATTGTAAAGTACTTGACATCTATAGAGCAAACATCAACTTAGAAAATGACAATCACCAAGAGAGTTGAGTGAATAGACAGATGGATCGAATTTGGCAAGAAAATCATCATCTCTAATCTGGTTTGATTCCTTGTTTAGTGGTTTTTCATCATGAATACAGATGGCTCACAGTCCCCAGGAAGGTCAAGGAATCATGGTGCACTATGCAACCTGGAAGTGCTTACTTTGCTAAAGAGTTTGACTGAATCCTTGCGAACACTTACAGCCACCGTTGCAACCACGACATATAGACCTCCTAACCATTTAGGATACACTTATGATTGGAGGCACCTCACATGCCGACGAGGCAAAAATGGTCGTTACCCTTGTCCAAAATATTATTTAAACCTAACTAGCCCTCTACAAGTAGAGTGGAAAGAAAGGCTCGATCCCAAGGGAGTCAGGTATTTAATTCTTGTATAACTAATAACATAAACTTAATAATGATAAAAAGGGAGGGTAAAGTGGATTGGTGCTAAACTACTAATTCAATGAAGGAAAACAAGAGATAAAATACCTTACTCAACGAGTATCAACATAACGGAATGATTGGTTTGATCATGACTTCCTAATTTCTATTCGGGTTCATTCTATAATTTATGTTATGATTTCCCTAATGCATGTTCTTAATTATTTAATAATTCAACTCGGCATATTAACCCTTACCTAAATACAACCCTGAAACTATAAAGATTTAATCCCTAGGCAGTAATAACTTCATGAATAGATAGGAACATGCAGTGTCACTTGGCTGCACGTCATCATTCTCCACACAATCACAAGTTCAACTAGCATAGGCAATTGATTCGCTATTCTATGGCAAGACTCTCTAACTCCGAAAAGTTAAACTTAGCAGTATGAATTAGATCTAAACAACCTAGGTAGCTAATCTAGATAGATTAAATCACATTCAATGTCGATAAGAAGAAGAGAATGAAACAACTCAAATAATATATATTTATTAGAACCAAGAAATAAGTCTACAAACCAACAATCCACAAGCTTCAACCTGGGAGAACAACGCAAATCCTCTCTAAACTCCTCTAAACTAAACTATAATAAGCATGGGAAGGAGGCAAATTCTCTCATCCCTATTTATAAACCTAGAAACCCTAGAAACAAATCCTAAAAATTCCAGCCCAAAGCTCCATCTGAAAATACGTAAAAGACCCAAATAATTCCCGCAGCAAAAGTTGTCTTTCAGCAGAAACCCTACGCGGTCGCGCCCACCTATAGACCACACGGATCGGTCGCGCCACCTAGGGTGCGGTCACGTCACTATGCAATCCGAAAGGTGCGGTCACGCCCAAGGCCAAGATACTCAGGCGTGGTTGCGCCTTCTTGTGCACGCGAACTTGCTTCGTCCTTTGGTCATATTCTCTTTGGTCTTCTCCCGAATGCTTGTAATCCTCGTGATTAACAACTTTGATCTATGAGGTCCGAATTACAGTAATGTGCTCAAAATCATGGTCAAATTCATCTATAAATGGTGCTAACGATCACTTATTATGCCATGCTAGACGTCGCTCATCACACTCCCACACTTAAACCTTGCTCGTCCTCGAGTAAGTTACAGATAAATCCTTGGCGATCTCAACGAGTATGGATGACATGATTGTAGTGGTCATAGAATCACAACTTTTAACTCCTGGTTACCCACAATCATGAAAGCACAGGCTTAGACTCCGACTATACTAAAAACAATGCAAGACTCAATAAGACTCTAAACTGACTTGACAATAGCATAAATGATTCCCCCAAACTTAAGCTATGTTTATCCTACACAAGTGTGACAATGAATCTCTAAACTCTGTAAAAGATATCTTTATCTAAATAATATATGAAGGATAATAACGCAAGATTAACTCAACGACTCATTCTTTTCCTAACATGCTTCATAATCTATGAAAATAATGCACGAGCTCCAATACCATTGGAAGAATATTTAACCAACCATAATTCATCCAAATAATACCACATGTAATTTTCCATTACTTCTTTTCATCCTATTTATGTACTTATTATTCTAATATCACTTATTAAGCATTGGACCCGTCTGTGGGACATCTTGTATTTAGGCACCAAGCTCGTCCATTTTATGGTTCGGGCTGACTTCTATACCAACTTATTCATTCAGGTAACAGGTCCATTTGATTTACAGTCTGGACCGTCTTCTTTCTTCGTATAATATAACGAAAAAGGACGGAAGAAAAATAATAATGACAGAAGATAAAACTAGAGATGAGATGGTAAACTTGCAATCTTAGTATGGGTCCCAATGCATCATAATCATAAATCCACATGCTCAAGTCAAAGTCCTCAATTTTATCAATCATAACATCATCATACACAATTACAATATCAATAATCAAAAGCATAGTAAAAAGATTAAACTCCATGCATCATTATAGAAGTCCATTAATCATCAAATAGGGGGAAAACTATGATAGCCGACTCTAAAAATTTCAAAAATACTCAAAATTTTCAAAAACAAGGATAGGTAAGGTATAATTCCCCTCCCCCACACTTCAACTACACAATGTCCCTATTGTGAAATAGTGAACAAAGATAAAAGATAGATAGAAGTGGAAACTACCTCTTTTCTTGGGTTGCCTCCCGATCAGCGCCTTGGTTAAAGTCATAGGCTTGACTTCATCCATATCCCCTGCAATTTCAGCAGGTAAACGATTAACATCACGGGTGTTGACCATAAAATGGTCAACACCAAAGTGAATCAAACCAAAAACACCAGAAAAGAAGTTTAGACTCCCCCGGAAAGACGCCAAATTTGACGAGGCCAAAATGGTTGTTACGCCTGTCAAAATAATATTTAAACCTAACTAGCTCCTCTACAAGTAGAGTGGCAAGAAAGGATCGATCCCATAGGGAGTCGGGTATTCAATTCTTGTGTAATTAATAAGATCAACATAATAATGATAGAAAAGGGGGAAAGGGGGATTGATGCTAAACTACTAATTCAATGAAGAAAAGCAATAGAGAAAATACCCTTATTCAACGAGTATCCACACAACGAAATGATTGGTTAGATCATTGACTTCCTAATTTCTATTCCAGGTTCATACTACTATTTATATTACGATTTCTCTAATCCTTGTTCTTAATTAGTTAATAATCCAACTCGACATATTAACCACCTTACCTAAATACAACCCTGGAACTATCAAGAGTTAATCCATAGGAAGTAATATGTTCAGGAATTAGATAGAAACATGAAGTGACACTTGGCT
>NW_027368166.1:0-51817 GCF_046119375.1 Phyllobates terribilis
TTTTCTGAAACGTTGTCTCCCTCTGCTGGAACACTGACTTCTTTCATTTAATGCCTGCACACTATAAAAGAGAACCCAACCCAAAAAGTTTGGTTGATTAGTCTGTGGCATTCTGTTAAACTGTTGCTTATGGCGGTCTCTGTGAGCTTCTCAGCGACATTCAGCCAGCCAGGTATCCTGCCTGCAGTAGATGGAATGTGGCAATGGAATGCTGGCTGCGCGTGTCATAATAGGCTCTGAGCCTTTATATACCTGTGCACACCAGCAGCCACCTTCAGTCTGCTGCTGGACAGCCAGCAGCAGCAGCAGCAGCAGGGGAGGTATGTAATCAGCAGCCCTCCTGCTAAGGGTAGACAGCTGCTCGTTCCACCCCACCCCCCGCCTTAATTGGTTCTCCTCCCTTCCAACGGTGTTGAGGCGGGTGGGAACAGCAGGGGGTGAAGGTGCTGTGTTTAAAGAGGTGGAGTTATGCAGATCTAAAACGCGTGGATTGCAGCAGCAGCAAGCCGAAAAGTGCAGGCATGTAAGGGATCTAGAGGTTGACAACATGTCTTCTTAACGGGAGTCCAGGAGCTCATCTCCACAAATGGACTTTTCAGGATCCTTGGGTGGCTCCGTAGTTTGAAACCAATTCTGGTTATCGCTTCTCGGCCTTTTGGCTAAGATCAAGTGTAGTATCTGTTCTTATCAGTTTAATATCTGATACGTCCCCTATCTGGGGACCATATATTAAATGGATTTTTAGAACAGGGAGATGGAAAAAGAGCTTGCTCTGTCCACTCCACGCATTGACCTGGTATTGCAGTATCTCCAGGACCGGTGCACCCCTTCTTTAATGCAGTTTCTAAAATCAGAAAGAATTGAATTCAATGTTTTTTGTTCATTTTGCTTGTTTGTCGGATTTTGGGATGGACTCTTTGGCTTTGCTTTTCTTCTCCTCATTGGATTTTTCATGTTCAAAGTTGCAGAAGCCAGATTACAAGCTCATTTTGGTTCAACTTCAGCAACTGTGCATTGCATTGCCATGTAATGTAATGAAATGCTATCTTTCTAGCTCTCCCTTTTTACTTCCTTTTGGATAAACAGACATATTAGGCAAGCATTTTGGAGCTTTCACCTAAATAACTACAGGTGGTGAGATAAGCTGCACAATATAATTGACCTTTCAGTATATTGTTGCACACACACCATCTATTTAGCAAATGCCCTTGTTATCAACAGCAGCCTTTTAAACTCACCTGAGCTAACAGGTATGTGCACTGGTTACTCTGCTGCGCTTAAAATTTCTTTTTTGGTTTGCTACAATGCCTTTTCTGAAACGTTGTCTCCCTCTGCTGGAACACTGACTTCTTTCATTTAATGCCTGCAGACTATAAAAGAGAACCCAACCCAAAAAGTTTGGTTGATTAGTCTGTGGCATTCTGTTAAACTGTTGCTTATGGCGGTCTCTGTGAGCTTCTCAGCGACATTCAGCCAGCCAGGTATCCTGCCTGCAGTAGATGGAATGTGGCAGTGGAACGCTGGCTGCGCGTGTCATAATAGGCTCTGAGCCTTTATATACCTGTGCACAGCAGCAGCCACCTTCAGTCTGCTGCTGGACAGCCAGCAGCAGCAGCAGCAGCAGCAGGAGAGGTATGTAATCAGCAGCCCTCCTGCTAAGGGTAGACAGCTGCTCGTTCCACCCCACCCCCCGCCTTAATTGGTTCTCCTCCCTTCCAACGGTGTTGAGGCGGGTGGGAACAGCAGGGGGTGAAGGTGCTGTGTTTAAAGAGGTGGAGTTATGCAGATCTAAAACGCGTGGATTGCAGCAGCAGCAAGCCGAAAAGTGCAGGCATGTAAGGGATCTAGAGGTTGACAACATGTCTTCTTAACGGGAGTCCAGGAGCTCATCTCCACAAATGGACTTTTCAGGATCCTTGGGTGGCTCCGTAGTTTGAAACCAATTCTGGTTATCGCTTCTCGGCCTTTTGGCTAAGATCAAGTGTAGTATCTGTTCTTATCAGTTTAATATCTGATACGTCCCCTATCTGGGGACCATATATTAAATGGATTTTTAGAACAGGGAGATGGAAAAAGAGCTTGCTCTGTCCACTCCACGCATTGACCTGGTATTGCAGTATCTCCAGGACCGGTGCACCCCTTCTTTAATGCAGTTTCTAAAATCAGAAAGAATTGAATTCAATGTTTTTTGTTCATTTTGCTTGTTTGTCGGATTTTGGGATGGACTCTTTGGCTTTGCTTTTCTTCTCCTCATTGGATTTTTCATGTTCAAAGTTGCAGAAGCCAGATTACAAGCTCATTTTGGTTCAACTTCAGCAACTGTGCATTGCATTGCCATGTAATGTAATGAAATGCTATCTTTCTAGCTCTCCCTTTTTACTTCCTTTTGGATAAACAGACATATTAGGCAAGCATTTTGGAGCTTTCACCTAAATAACTACAGGTGGTGAGATAAGCTGCACAATATAATTGACCTTTCAGTATATTGTTGCACACACACCATCTATTTAGCAAATGCCCTTGTTATCAACAGCAGCCTTTTAAACTCACCTGAGCTAACAGGTATGTGCGCTGGTTACTCTGCTGCACTTAAAATTTCTTTTTTGGTTTGCTACAATGCCTTTTCTGAAACGTTGTCTCCCTCTGCTGGAACACTGACTTCTTTCATTTAATGCCTGCAGACTATAAAAGAGAACCCAACCCAAAAAGTTTGGTTGATTAGTCTGTGGCATTCTGTTAAACTATTGCTTATGGCGGTCTCTGTGAGCTTCTCAGCGACATTCAGCCAGCCAGGTATCCTGCCTGCAGTAGATGGAATGTGGCAATGGAACACTGGCTGCGCGTGTCATAATAGGCTCTGAGCCTTTATATACCTGTGCACAGCAGCAGCCACCTTCAGTCTGCTGCTGGACAGCCAGCAGCAGCAGCAGCAGCAGCAGGAGAGGTATGTAATCAGCAGCCCTCCTGCTAAGGGTAGACAGCTGCTCGTTCCACCCCACCCCCCGCCTTAATTGGTTCTCCTCCCTTCCAACGGTGTTGAGGCGGGTGGGAACAGCAGGGGGTGAAGGTGCTGTGTTTAAAGAGGTGGAGTTATGCAGATCTAAAACGCGTGGATTGCAGCAGCAGCAAGCCGAAAAGTGCAGGCATGTAAGGGATCTAGAGGTTGACAACATGTCTTCTTAACGGGAGTCCAGGAGCTCATCTCCACAAATGGACTTTTCAGGATCCTTGGGTGGCTCCGTAGTTTGAAACCAATTCTGGTTATCGCTTCTCGGCCTTTTGGCTAAGATCAAGTGTAGTATCTGTTCTTATCAGTTTAATATCTGATACGTCCCCTATCTGGGGACCATATATTAAATGGATTTTTAGAACAGGGAGATGGAAAAAGAGCTTGCTCTGTCCACTCCACGCATTGACCTGGTATTGCAGTATCTCCAGGACCGGTGCACCCCTTCTTTAATGCAGTTTCTAAAATCAGAAAGAATTGAATTCAATGTTTTTTGTTCATTTTGCTTGTTTGTCGGATTTTGGGATGGACTCTTTGGCTTTGCTTTTCTTCTCCTCATTGGATTTTTCATGTTCAAAGTTGCAGAAGCCAGATTACAAGCTCATTTTGGTTCAACTTCAGCAACTGTGCATTGCATTGCCATGTAATGTAATGAAATGCTATCTTTCTAGCTCTCCCTTTTTACTTCCTTTTGGATAAACAGACATATTAGGCAAGCATTTTGGAGCTTTCACCTAAATAACTACAGGTGGTGAGATAAGCTGCACAATATAATTGACCTTTCAGTATATTGTTGCACACACACCATCTATTTAGCAAATGCCCTTGTTATCAACAGCAGCCTTTTAAACTCACCTGAGCTAACAGGTATGTGCGCTGGTTACTCTGCTGCGCTTAAAATTTCTTTTTTGGTTTGCTACAATGCCTTTTCTGAAACGTTGTCTCCCTCTGCTGGAACACTGACTTCTTTCATTTAATGCCTGCAGACTATAAAAGAGAACCCAACCCAAAAAGTTTGGTTGATTAGTCTGTGGCATTCTGTTAAACTGTTGCTTATGGCGGTCTCTGTGAGCTTCTCAGCGACATTCAGCCAGCCAGGTATCCTGCCTGCAGTAGATGGAATGTGGCAATGGAACGCTGGCTGCGCGTGTCATAATAGGCTCTGAGCCTTTATATACCTGTGCACAGCAGCAGCCACCTTCAGTCTGCTGCTGGACAGCCAGCAGCAGCAGCAGCAGCAGCAGGAGAGGTATGTAATCAGCAGCCCTCCTGCTAAGGGTAGACAGCTGCTCGTTCCACCCCACCCCCCGCCTTAATTGGTTCTCCTCCCTTCCAACGGTGTTGAGGCGGGTGGGAACAGCAGGGGGTGAAGGTGCTGTGTTTAAAGAGGTGGAGTTATGCAGATCTAAAACGCGTGGATTGCAGCAGCAGCAAGCCGAAAAGTGCAGGCATGTAAGGGATCTAGAGGTTGACAACATGTCTTCTTAACGGGAGTCCAGGAGCTCATCTCCACAAATGGACTTTTCAGGATCCTTGGGTGGCTCCGTAGTTTGAAACCAATTCTGGTTATCGCTTCTCGGCCTTTTGGCTAAGATCAAGTGTAGTATCTGTTCTTATCAGTTTAATATCTGATACGTCCCCTATCTGGGGACCATATATTAAATGGATTTTTAGAACAGGGAGATGGAAAAAGAGCTTGCTCTGTCCACTCCACGCATTGACCTGGTATTGCAGTATCTCCAGGACCGGTGCACCCCTTCTTTAATGCAGTTTCTAAAATCAGAAAGAATTGAATTCAATGTTTTTTGTTCATTTTGCTTGTTTGTCGGATTTTGGGATGGACTCTTTGGCTTTGCTTTTCTTCTCCTCATTGGATTTTTCATGTTCAAAGTTGCAGAAGCCAGATTACAAGCTCATTTTGGTTCAACTTCAGCAACTGTGCATTGCATTGCCATGTAATGTAATGAAATGCTATCTTTCTAGCTCTCCCTTTTTACTTCCTTTTGGATAAACAGACATATTAGGCAAGCATTTTGGAGCTTTCACCTAAATAACTACAGGTGGTGAGATAAGCTGCACAATATAATTGACCTTTCAGTATATTGTTGCACACACACCATCTATTTAGCAAATGCCCTTGTTATCAACAGCAGCCTTTTAAACTCACCTGAGCTAACAGGTATGTGCGCTGGTTACTCTGCTGCACTTAAAATTTCTTTTTTGGTTTGCTACAATGCCTTTTCTGAAACGTTGTCTCCCTCTGCTGGAACACTGACTTCTTTCATTTAATGCCTGCAGACTATAAAAGAGAACCCAACCCAAAAAGTTTGGTTGATTAGTCTGTGGCATTCTGTTAAACTGTTGCTTATGGCGGTCTCTGTGAGCTTCTCAGCGACATTCAGCCAGCCAGGTATCCTGCCTGCAGTAGATGGAATGTGGCAATGGAACACTGGCTGCGCGTGTCATAATAGGCTCTGAGCCTTTATATACCTGTGCACAGCAGCAGCCACCTTCAGTCTGCTGCTGGACAGCCAGCAGCAGCAGCAGCAGCAGCAGGAGAGGTATGTAATCAGCAGCCCTCCTGCTAAGGGTAGACAGCTGCTCGTTCCACCCCACCCCCCGCCTTAATTGGTTCTCCTCCCTTCCAACGGTGTTGAGGCGGGTGGGAACAGCAGGGGGTGAAGGTGCTGTGTTTAAAGAGGTGGAGTTATGCAGATCTAAAACGCGTGGATTGCAGCAGCAGCAAGCCGAAAAGTGCAGGCATGTAAGGGATCTAGAGGTTGACAACATGTCTTCTTAACGGGAGTCCAGGAGCTCATCTCCACAAATGGACTTTTCAGGATCCTTGGGTGGCTCCGTAGTTTGAAACCAATTCTGGTTATCGCTTCTCGGCCTTTTGGCTAAGATCAAGTGTAGTATCTGTTCTTATCAGTTTAATATCTGATACGTCCCCTATCTGGGGACCATATATTAAATGGATTTTTAGAACAGGGAGATGGAAAAAGAGCTTGCTCTGTCCACTCCACGCATTGACCTGGTATTGCAGTATCTCCAGGACCGGTGCACCCCTTCTTTAATGCAGTTTCTAAAATCAGAAAGAATTGAATTCAATGTTTTTTGTTCATTTTGCTTGTTTGTCGGATTTTGGGATGGACTCTTTGGCTTTGCTTTTCTTCTCCTCATTGGATTTTTCATGTTCAAAGTTGCAGAAGCCAGATTACAAGCTCATTTTGGTTCAACTTCAGCAACTGTGCATTGCATTGCCATGTAATGTAATGAAATGCTATCTTTCTAGCTCTCCCTTTTTACTTCCTTTTGGATAAACAGACATATTAGGCAAGCATTTTGGAGCTTTCACCTAAATAACTACAGGTGGTGAGATAAGCTGCACAATATAATTGACCTTTCAGTATATTGTTGCACACACACCATCTATTTAGCAAATGCCCTTGTTATCAACAGCAGCCTTTTAAACTCACCTGAGCTAACAGGTATGTGCGCTGGTTACTCTGCTGCGCTTAAAATTTCTTTTTTGGTTTGCTACAATGCCTTTTCTGAAACGTTGTCTCCCTCTGCTGGAACACTGACTTCTTTCATTTAATGCCTGCAGACTATAAAAGAGAACCCAACCCAAAAAGTTTGGTTGATTAGTCTGTGGCATTCTGTTAAACTGTTGCTTATGGCGGTCTCTGTGAGCTTCTCAGCGACATTCAGCCAGCCAGGTATCCTGCCTGCAGTAGATGGAATGTGGCAATGGAACGCTGGCTGCGCGTGTCATAATAGGCTCTGAGCCTTTATATACCTGTGCACAGCAGCAGCCACCTTCAGTCTGCTGCTGGACAGCCAGCAGCAGCAGCAGCAGCAGGAGAGGTATGTAATCAGCAGCCCTCCTGCTAAGGGTAGACAGCTGCTCGTTCCACCCCACCCCCCGCCTTAATTGGTTCTCCTCCCTTCCAACGGTGTTGAGGCGGGTGGGAACAGCAGGGGGTGAAGGTGCTGTGTTTAAAGAGGTGGAGTTATGCAGATCTAAAACGCGTGGATTGCAGCAGCAGCAAGCCGAAAAGTGCAGGCATGTAAGGGATCTAGAGGTTGACAACATGTCTTCTTAACGGGAGTCCAGGAGCTCATCTCCACAAATGGACTTTTCAGGATCCTTGGGTGGCTCCGTAGTTTGAAACCAATTCTGGTTATCGCTTCTCGGCCTTTTGGCTACGATCAAGTGCTTTATTGCAGGAGATTGTGGTTGAAGGGCACTCGGGTACCCCTCTCCTTGGCCTGGCAGGATCGTCCACTTTGGTGGACTTAACCTGCTTGCTGCTATTAGGGAGAGGGCTTAGTCCCAGGTAACGAGTTGCGATCCCCCAGCTTCCAGGTGTTTTTCGCTGCAAGAACACTGGGAGCGCAGATTGCAAGCGGCTGCAATTTGCAACCTTGTTGCGTTTTTCCATGGAGGTTGACCCTAACCTCGTGCCTCTTTATGCGAGGCTAAAAAACTCTATCCGAGTTCACTTCACGGCGGGTGGCTCGGATATGAGGAAATTAGGGTATGTAGTCCAGGACGTGCTCAGGAACCTTCTTGGCGTACAAAGGAATGAAATTCTCTCCATCCAGGATTATCCCAGAAGAGGTGACTATGACATCACATTCACCGGAGAAGGTATTTTTAGAGATGTACTAGAAAAGTTAAAAAAAGTTGAAAATAGTCCTGTTTTGAAAGGGATACAAATTGTTGAGCACGTCCTGGATGAGGTAAGACTGGTTATTGTAAAAATATTTTAGCCCTTTGTTTCTGCTCCAGAAGTAATGTCATTTCTAGCAATTTATTTTAAAAGTGTTAAATGTATTGGGAAGATATTAAACGAATATAACATATGGACATCTAAGTGGAAATTCCTTGTGAAGTGTACAAGAGATCCAAATACACCAGGTGGTATACGGCTCCCCCCTGCCCGTTTCAAAATTGGGCAAACAAATGGGGATTTCTTCTTTTCTGGGATGCCAGTATATTGCAGAAATTGTGGGCGCTATGGTCATTCAAAAGAAAACTGTCATGTATCATGTAGAAATTGTGCTAGTGAAGAACATGAGACAAAAGAATGCCCTAAGGAAAAGAAATGCAGTTTTTGCCAGACTCCAGGTCACTTTTATTTTTCTTGCCCTCACAGATTTCGGGAAGATGAGCAAAAGGGGAAGTCCAAGACGTCCGACCAAGGACCAAAAGATCAGACCACCCCTCAGGAGGAGGAACAACAACCTGGAGCCTCTGGAGACAATAAGGGCGTACCAAATAGTGAAGTGTCTCCAGAGTCTATGACAGGTAAAATACCAAATCCCAAAACCTGGCTGCAGGACCTGCGGGAGTCCAAAAGGAGGGCTGAGAAGGAGCAGAAGGGCACTACTGGTAAGGTCAAAAGGGACCGGCAAAAGGCCGACACAGAAGCCCATGCCCAGTCTGGGTCTCCTAGTGCTGAGGGCGCTGAGTGGATAAAGGTGGGTCCTAAGAAAAAGAAAAAGGGTGGTTCGGAGGAGGCAGCAGGAGGTGAACAGATGGACACTTCTCCAGAAGGGGACGTGGACGCTGGACCCTCAGGGGTTTCGGTCTCCGCTGCTACAGGTGGGGACCGGGATCTTGCTGCCTCTGAAGAGTCAGAGGCTCTGCCTTGTGCGCAACCTCCTCCTATAGGACGACCTTCTACAGGTCAAACAGGGGCGGCGGAACCCCTCGGGGACCCACCTGATGAGGAACTGCATGGCCAGCCAATGGAGACCCAGCGGGTTCTGCCAGCCAGCCCTCCGAGCTATGCCAGTGTAGCGTCGGGTTTATATAAATGTGGTAATCTTTCCTCCTCCACGGAGACTCTCGTGACGATACTATCAGATGAGGAGGGAGGCGCAAGCCCAGTGGTCTGATCAGGTTCATCGGACAGGTAAATCCGTTGCTCTTAGTTACCTAATTAAAATTTCTACATTTTCTAATGATGGCTGAACTCAAAGGTATTTCCCTCAACGTGAGAGGCATAAAATCTAACACGAGAAGAACTGCTCTTTTTAATTTTTTTACGTGTTTTACTGCATCTGTATTTTTTCTGCAAGAATGTAATATCCCACATGAAATGTCATATCAAAAATATAAAGATGAGTGGAAGTGTGGGCCATCTGTCTGGTCCGGATCCAATGCTGCAGGATCAGCGGGTGTAGCCATACTTTTTAAAGGGAACGTTTTAATTGATTTTATTCAGGAAATTTTACCAGGTCGTATTTTATTAGTGAAAGCTTTTATTGATGGTATTAGATGGCAGTTTTTAAATTTTTATGGATCCCCAGAGAAAAATGAAACAGCCGAAATGCTTGATCTTTTACCATTATTTATTAATAACTCTGAACCTTTTATCTTAGCAGGGGATTTTAATTGTGTTTTAAAAGGTGAAAACCGGCGCTCCAGCTCTGTAAGCAGGAACTACGATAAAACCTCAGGTATGCTACATGATATAGTCAAAGATGCTAAATTGAAAGACATATATAAAGAGTGTCATAGTGACAGCACAGAGGACGCCGGTTTCACTTGGAGCAATGCTAATTGTAGCTCTAGGATTGATTTTATTTTTGGTTCAGATAAAACAATACCTGCCAAATGTGAAGTTTTAACTAATATATTTTCAGACCATAAACTTTTATCCTTTACCATAAAAGTAAATGACAACAAAAAATGTGGTAAGAAAAGCTGGAAAATGAACGTATCCCTTTTAACCGACCCGCAGATTTTATCAGATTTTATTGAGTTTTATAGGAAATGTAGAAAAGGGAAAAAAACAAATGAGACTATGAGTGTATGGTGGGATAGAATGAAAGTAAAAATAAAAGACTTTTTTATTAAAAAGAGTATATGTAGAGCCAAAGAAAAATATGAAGAATATAGAATTTTAAATACCCGCCTACAAACATTATTTAAGCTCAGAGACAATGGGATAGATGTACAAGTTGATATTTCAAACTTAAAAGAAGAGATTTCAAAATGGCTAGAACAAAAAGGAAAAGAGATCATTTTTCGTTCTAGAGTACAACATATAGAAGAAAATGAAAAGTGTTCCAGATATTTTTTTAGGAAAAATAAAAAAGAAAAAGTGATAATTGACCATATAGATGGTGAGAATAATATAAAAAATATGCTGGGTAAAGTTGAGGTTTTTTTTTCTAATCTTTTTAATGGAAAAAATATAGATAATAAACTAATGGATGATTCGCTGCAAGGACTAACAGCTGTTTTAGATCCCGCATCCCAAGAGTTTTTATCCCAAGTTTTAACGGAACAAGAAGTGTTAAAAACTATTAAAAGTTTTAAAACTGGAAAGGTCCCTGGTCCTGATGGCATCCCAATAGAATTTTATGTATGTTTTTATGATATTTTAAAAGATGATTTGTTTTATTTGTTTACTGAGGTTTTTAATAATAAGGTTTTATTAAATTCCTGGAAGAAAGGTGAAGTCTCCCTCCTATACAAAAAAGGCGATAAATCAAAATTAGAAAACTGGAGACCAATAACACTTTTAAATTGTGACTATAAAATAATGGCTAAAATTTGTGCAAATCGTCTAAAAGAAGTCATCAGCAAAGTTATTCATTCTAATCAAGTGTGTGGGGTGCCGGGGCGCAGTATATGGGACAATCTGAATTTAGTGAAAGACTGTATTGAGGATGTGAAAGACAGAAAGGGGAAAATGGCGATTTTATCTATTGATTTTGAAAAAGCATTTGACCGTGTCTCACACTTTTATCTTTTTAAAGTTTTAGAGAAAATGGGCATACCAGAAGGGTTTTTACTATCGCTTAAAGCATTTTACAAGGATTGTACAAGTAAGATTTTAGTGAATGGTTTTAAGACACAAGAGGTATTTTTACGGTCAGGGGTGAAACAGGGATGCCCTCTGTCCCCCCTACTGTTTATCTGTGCACTGGAACCAATGTTATGTGCAATACGCCAAAATAAACAGATATGCGGTGTCCCTCTGCCTGGAAGCGGTGGTTTGGAGGCCAAGGTTGTAGGCTACATGGATGACGTGGCGGTCTTGTGTACAGATGCACCATCACTTACGGCCACTCTCCATCAAGTGCAATCCTTTTGCCTAGCTTCTGGTTTTAAAATCAATTTTAATAAGTGTAACATTTTAAGTGTTGGGGGGATGATTTTACGTGATGTACCAATTAATGTCTCCGAATCCATTTCCATTTTAGGTATATCATTCACTGAAAATAATGATGGTTATAATAGTTGGGAAACAGTTACACAGAAAGTAAATACGAAAATATGTATGTGGAACATGAGGAGACTTACAATGGAGGGTAAAGTATTGGTTTTAAAGATGGTGATTTTACCTCTTTTATTGTATCTTAGCATGGTTTTCCCCCCGCCTGTTAATGTTTTAAAAAAGATAACCAAAACCTGTTTTACCTTCTTTTGGAACTCAAAAATGGAAAAGCTGAAAAGAGAAATCGTGATGAAATCAAAAGTAAAAGGTGGTAAAGATTTTCCAGATTTTAATAGGTTTCTTTTAATCCATCTGTTCGTTTACTGTTTTAATGCCCTTTTTAAGAATCACTATTGGTCCTTTTTTATGCGTTTTAATACAGGATTTTTTATGAGAAAGTTTGGATGGTATGAAGTTAATATATCTGTGCCCCATGCTTTTAATTTGTCGACGAATTATGAGATTTTAAGGAAAATAGTGTCCGATTTTAATTTAGGGACTAAGAAAATAGAGGAATTAAGAAATAGTAAGAAACTAATTAAAGAAATACGTAAAAGTGAGGAAATATGTAATGTTGACAGATATGATGATGACAAATCTATGTCTATCTGGAAAATGATTAACGTTTTTTATCTTTTTAATGAACAGAGAGATCTGGCTTGGAGTTGCATGCACCGCTGTCTTCCTTGCCGGGCATTCCAATACAGAAGAGGATTTGTGAGGTCTGCCATCTGCCCAAGAGCCGGATGCCAAGAAGAGGAAACGGTGGAACATCTATTATGGACATGTAATTTTGCAAAGGATTTCTGGAGAAGACTGCTCCCCCTACTGGAAAGGGTGGCAGACCTCAAGGACTTTACATATAAAACTGTGCTATACGGACTTATGGAATGCCCCACAATGGACCAGTACACAATGGCTTGGAAGACAGTGAACTGCGCCAACTCATCTCTCTGGAAAGCGCGCAACATTGCTATTTTTAAACAAGATGTTTTATCAGTGAATGATGTTTTAAGTTTATGTTTATGTGAAATGTATACTTATTATTTAATTGACAAAAAGAAGAATGTACATATTTCCAAAAAATGGCTTGTTGACCAATGGAACCTAATTATTTAAAATCTTTGTATTTTTTTGTTTTGTAAATTTCATTTGTCTTTTAACGTTTGGTATTTGTTAAATTATGCTTGTAATTTGTTAAAGTTTTAATAAACGGTTTTATCCCTCTGCAGGGGATAGCCAAATTAAAAAAAAATCTGTTCTTATCAGTTTAATATCTGATACGTCCCCTATCTGGGGACCATATATTAAATGGATTTTTAGAACAGGGAGATGGAAAAAGAGCTTGCTCTGTCCACTCCACGCATTGACCTGGTATTGCAGTATCTCCAGGACCGGTGCACCCCTTCTTTAATGCAGTTTCTAAAATCAGAAAGAATTGAATTCAATGTTTTTTGTTCATTTTGCTTGTTTGTCGGATTTTGGGATGGACTCTTTGGCTTTGCTTTTCTTCTCCTCATTGGATTTTTCATGTTCAAAGTTGCAGAAGCCAGATTACAAGCTCATTTTGGTTCAACTTCAGCAACTGTGCATTGCATTGCCATGTAATGTAATGAAATGCTATCTTTCTAGCTCTCCCTTTTTACTTCCTTTTGGATAAACAGACATATTAGGCAAGCATTTTGGAGCTTTCACCTAAATAACTACAGGTGGTGAGATAAGCTGCACAATATAATTGACCTTTCAGTATCTTGTTGCACACACACCATCTATTTAGCAAATGCCCTTGTTATCAACAGCAGCCTTTTAAACTCACCTGAGCTAACAGGTATGTGCGCTGGTTACTCTGCTGCGCTTAAAATTTCTTTTTTGGTTTGCTACAATGCCTTTTCTGAAACGTTGTCTCCCTCTGCTGGAACACTGACTTCTTTCATTTAATGCCTGCAGACTATAAAAGAGAACCCAACCCAAAAAGTTTGGTTGATTAGTCTGTGGCATTCTGTTAAACTGTTGCTTATGGCGGTCTCTGTGAGCTTCTCAGCGACATTCAGCCAGCCAGGTATCCTGCCTGCAGTAGATGGAATGTGGCAATGGAACGCTGGCTGCGCGTGTCATAATAGGCTCTGAGCCTTTATATACCTGTGCACAGCAGCAGCCACCTTCAGTCTGCTGCTGGACAGCCAGCAGCAGCAGCAGCAGCAGCAGGAGAGGTATGTAATCAGCAGCCCTCCTGCTAAGGGTAGACAGCTGCTCGTTCCACCCCACCCCCCGCCTTAATTGGTTCTCCTCCCTTCCAACGGTGTTGAGGCGGGTGGGAACAGCAGGGGGTGAAGGTGCTGTGTTTAAAGAGGTGGAGTTATGCAGATCTAAAACGCGTGGATTGCAGCAGCAGCAAGCCGAAAAGTGCAGGCATGTAAGGGATCTAGAGGTTGACAACATGTCTTCTTAACGGGAGTCCAGGAGCTCACCTCCACAAATGGACTTTTCAGGATCCTTGGGTGGCTCCGCAGTTTGAAACCAATTCTGGTTATCGCTTCTCGGCCTTTTGGCTAAGATCAAGTGTAGTATCTGTTCTTATCAGTTTAATATCTGATACGTCCCCTATCTGGGGACCATATATTAAATGGATTTTTAGAACAGGGAGATGGAAAAAGAGCTTGCTCTGTCCACTCCACGCATTGACCTGGTATTGCAGTATCTCCAGGACCGGTGCACCCCTTCTTTAATGCAGTTTCTAAAATCAGAAAGAATTGAATTCAATGTTTTTTGTTCATTTTGCTTGTTTGTCGGATTTTGGGATGGACTCTTTGGCTTTGCTTTTCTTCTCCTCATTGGATTTTTCATGTTCAAAGTTGCAGAAGCCAGATTACAAGCTCATTTTGGTTCAACTTCAGCAACTGTGCATTGCATTGCCATGTAATGTAATGAAATGCTATCTTTCTAGCTCTCCCTTTTTACTTCCTTTTGGATAAACAGACATATTAGGCAAGCATTTTGGAGCTTTCACCTAAATAACTACAGGTGGTGAGATAAGCTGCACAATATAATTGACCTTTCAGTATATTGTTGCACACACACCATCTATTTAGCAAATGCCCTTGTTATCAACAGCAGCCTTTTAAACTCACCTGAGCTAACAGGTATGTGCGCTGGTTACTCTGCTGCGCTTAAAATTTCTTTTTTGGTTTGCTATAATGCCTTTTCTGAAACGTTGTCTCCCTCTGCTGGAACACTGACTTCTTTCATTTAATGCCTGCAGACTATAAAAGAGAACCCAACCCAAAAAGTTTGGTTGATTAGTCTGTGGCATTCTGTTAAACTGTTGCTTATGGCGGTCTCTGTGAGCTTCTCAGCGACATTCAGCCAGCCAGGTATCCTGCCTGCAGTAGATGGAATGTGGCAATGGAACGCTGGCTGCGCGTGTCATAATAGGCTCTGAGCCTTTATATACCTGTGCACAGCAGCAGCCACCTTCAGTCTGCTGCTGGACAGCCAGCAGCAGCAGCAGCAGCAGCAGGAGAGGTATGTAATCAGCAGCCCTCCTGCTAAGGGTAGACAGCTGCTCGTTCCACCCCACCCCCCGCCTTAATTGGTTCTCCTCCCTTCCAACGGTGTTGAGGCGGGTGGGAACAGCAGGGGGTGAAGGTGCTGTGTTTAAAGAGGTGGAGTTATGCAGATCTAAAACGCGTGGATTGCAGCAGCAGCAAGCCGAAAAGTGCAGGCATGTAAGGGATCTAGAGGTTGACAACATGTCTTCTTAACGGGAGTCCAGGAGCTCATCTCCACAAATGGACTTTTCAGGATCCTTGGGTGGCTCCGTAGTTTGAAACCAATTCTGGTTATCGCTTCTCGGCCTTTTGGCTAAGATCAAGTGTAGTATCTTTCGAAAAGGCGGTTTTGGATGTTGGCCGCCCTAGTAGATTGATACATTATGCACACTGGGGTTTAGGCGCTTGTTAGTACGCCAGGTGGCTAATATAGTCATCTGGTGGAAAGCATGGCCCCCCAGGATCGACGCCATTGGGCCGGGGAAGATCGAAAGCCCGAAGTGTGAAGTGCCCCAGGAGTGGTGACCCTGGGGTGCCTTAACTCACTGGGATTGGGAACCCCACTTGAGTTTATGGCACATTTGCACAAGCACTTTAAATTTTCTTTCTTCGCACACACCCTTATTCCGGGCCTTCTGGCCTTAGGATGGGGAATTTTTCAATTCCCGGTCGAAGGTCCGGGCAGTATTATACTGTGAAACCTTCACTATTTATTTAATTTCTTTGTCACTGTGTGTCCACTTATTCACGTGTGTCACGTCCTACTAGGATTTTGTCGGGATGCGGTTCCCTTACGGGTTCCTCTCTTGGCAGGTCTAGGGGGGGAGTGTGTGGCCATCAGGTTCCGCTCCCCCCTGAACCCCCCTGGCTCTCCTCTTTCGGGAGGAGAGCGTTGTTGGCTCCCCTCTTCCGGGAGGGGAGCACAGTCTTTGGCTCCCAGTGCCTTGCTCGGGTGAGAACTCGGGCAGGTGCTGGGGGTAAGATTGGGTCGCCTCTGGCTCCGGCTGGAGGTGGCTATTTGTCCCTGTTCCTCGCTGTGGCCTTCTGGCTCGGAGGGACGGGGAATGGTTTGGGGGACCCTTCTCCTTTTGGAGAGGGTTTCAAGAAGACCAGCATCCTAGTGCACTTTTTTTGTGGCACTTGTCACTTTTTTAAGCGCACTCGGGTTTTGTACACGAATTCGGGCTTTCGATAAAAAAAAAAAAAAAATCTGTTCTTATCAGTTTAATATCTGATACGTCCCCTATCTGGGGACCATATATTAAATGGATTTTTAGAACAGGGAGATGGAAAAAGAGCTTGCTCTGTCCACTCCACGCATTGACCTGGTATTGCAGTATCTCCAGGACCGGTGCACCCCTTCTTTAATGCAGTTTCTAAAATCAGAAAGAATTGAATTCAATGTTTTTTGTTCATTTTGCTTGTTTGTCGGATTTTGGGATGGACTCTTTGGCTTTGCTTTTCTTCTCCTCATTGGATTTTTCATGTTCAAAGTTGCAGAAGCCAGATTACAAGCTCATTTTGGTTCAACTTCAGCAACTGTGCATTGCATTGCCATGTAATGTAATGAAATGCTATCTTTCTAGCTCTCCCTTTTTACTTCCTTTTGGATAAACAGACATATTAGGCAAGCATTTTGGAGCTTTCACCTAAATAACTACAGGTGGTGAGATAAGCTGCACAATATAATTGACCTTTCAGTATATTGTTGCACACACACCATCTATTTAGCAAATGCCCTTGTTATCAACAGCAGCCTTTTAAACTCACCTGAGCTAACAGGTATGTGCGCTGGTTACTCTGCTGCGCTTAAAATTTCTTTTTTGGTTTGCTACAATGCCTTTTCTGAAACGTTGTCTCCCTCTGCTGGAACACTGACTTCTTTCATTTAATGCCTGCAGACTATAAAAGAGAACCCAACCCAAAAAGTTTGGTTGATTAGTCTGTGGCATTCTGTTAAACTGTTGCTTATGGCGGTCTCTGTGAGCTTCTCAGCGACATTCAGCCAGCCAGGTATCCTGCCTGCAGTAGATGGAATGTGGCAATGGAACGCTGGCTGCGCATGTCATAATAGGCTCTGAGCCTTTATATACCTGTGCACAGCAGCAGCCACCTTCAGTCTGCTGCTGGACAGCCAGCAGCAGCAGCAGCAGCAGCAGCAGGAGAGGTATGTAATCAGCAGCCCTCCTGCTAAGGGTAGACAGCTGCTCGTTCCACCCCACCCCCCGCCTTAATTGGTTCTCCTCCCTTCCAACGGTGTTGAGGCGGGTGGGAACAGCAGGGGGTGAAGGTGCTGTGTTTAAAGAGGTGGAGTTATGCAGATCTAAAACGCGTGGATTGCAGCAGCAGCAAGCCGAAAAGTGCAGGCATGTAAGGGATCTAGAGGTTGACAACATGTCTTCTTAACGGGAGTCCAGGAGCTCATCTCCACAAATGGACTTTTCAGGATCCTTGGGTGGCTCCGTAGTTTGAAACCAATTCTGGTTATCGCTTCTCGGCCTTTTGGCTAAGATCAAGTGTAGTATCTGTTCTTATCAGTTTAATATCTGATACGTCCCCTATCTGGGGACCATATATTAAATGGATTTTTAGAACAGGGAGATGGAAAAAGAGCTTGCTCTGTCCACTCCACGCATTGACCTGGTATTGCAGTATCTCCAGGACCGGTACACCCCTTCTTTAATGCAGTTTCTAAAATCAGAAAGAATTGAATTCAATGTTTTTTGTTCATTTTGCTTGTTTGTCGGATTTTGGGATGGACTCTTTGGCTTTGCTTTTCTTCTCCTCATTGGATTTTTCATGTTCAAAGTTGCAGAAGCCAGATTACAAGCTCATTTTGGTTCAACTTCAGCAACTGTGCATTGCATTGCCATGTAATGTAATGAAATGCTATCATTCTAGCTCTCCCTTTTTACTTCCTTTTGGATAAACAGACATATTAGGCAAGCATTTTGGAGCTTTCACCTAAATAACTACAGGTGGTGAGATAAGCTGCACAATATAATTGACCTTTCAGTATATTGTTGCACACACACCATCTATTTAGCAAATGCCCTTGTTATCAACAGCAGCCTTTTAAACTCACCTGAGCTAACAGGTATGTGCGCTGGTTACTCTGCTGCGCTTAAAATGTCTTTTTTGGTTTGCTACAATGCCTTTTCTGAAACGTTGTCTCCCTCTGCTGGAACACTGACTTCTTTCATTTAATGCCTGCAGACTATAAAAGAGAACCCAACCCAAAAAGTTTGGTTGATTAGTCTGTGGCATTCTGTTAAACTGTTGCTTATGGCGGTCTCTGTGAGCTTCTCAGCGACATTCAGCCAGCCAGGTATCCTGCCTGCAGTAGATGGAATGTGGCAATGGAACGCTGGCTGCGCGTGTCATAATAGGCTCTGAGCCTTTATATACCTGTGCACAGCAGCAGCCACCTTCAGTCTGCTGCTGGACAGCCAGCAGCAGCAGCAGCAGGAGAGGTATGTAATCAGCAGCCCTCCTGCTAAGGGTAGACAGCTGCTCGTTCCACCCCACCCCCCGCCTTAATTGGTTCTCCTCCCTTCCAACGGTGTTGAGGCGGGTGGGAACAGCAGGGGGTGAAGGTGCTGTGTTTAAAGAGGTGGAGTTATGCAGATCTAAAACGCGTGGATTGCAGCAGCAGCAAGCCGAAAAGTGCAGGCATGTAAGGGATCTAGAGGTTGACAACATGTCTTCTTAACGGGAGTCCAGGAGCTCATCTCCACAAATGGACTTTTCAGGATCCTTGGGTGGCTCCGTAGTTTGAAACCAATTCTGGTTATCGCTTCTCGGCCTTTTGGCTAAGATCAAGTGTAGTATCTGTTCTTATCAGTTTAATATCTGATACGTCCCCTATCTGGGGACCATATATTAAATGGATTTTTAGAACAGGGAGATGGAAAAAGAGCTTGCTCTGTCCACTCCACGCATTGACCTGGTATTGCAGTATCTCCAGGACCGGTGCACCCCTTCTTTAATGCAGTTTCTAAAATCAGAAAGAATTGAATTCAATGTTTTTTGTTCATTTTGCTTGTTTGTCGGATTTTGGGATGGACTCTTTGGCTTTGCTTTTCTTCTCCTCATTGGATTTTTCATGTTCAAAGTTGCAGAAGCCAGATTACAAGCTCATTTTGGTTCAACTTCAGCAACTGTGCATTGCATTGCCATGTAATGTAATGAAATGCTATCTTTCTAGCTCTCCCTTTTTACTTCCTTTTGGATAAACAGACATATTAGGCAAGCATTTTGGAGCTTTCACCTAAATAACTACAGGTGGTGAGATAAGCTGCACAATATAATTGACCTTTCAGTATATTGTTGCACACACACCATCTATTTAGCAAATGCCCTTGTTATCAACAGCAGCCTTTTAAACTCACCTGAGCTAACAGGTATGTGCGCTGGTTACTCTGCTGCGCTTAAAATTTCTTTTTTGGTTTGCTACAATGCCTTTTCTGAAACGTTGTCTCACTCTGCTGGAACACTGACTTCTTTCATTTAATGCCTGCAGACTATAAAAGAGAACCCAACCCAAAAAGTTTGGTTGATTAGTCTGTGGCATTCTGTTAAACTGTTGCTTATGGCGGTCTCTGTGAGCTTCTCAGCGACATTCAGCCAGCCAGGTATCCTGCCTGCAGTAGATGGAATGTGGCAATGGAACGCTGGCTGCGCGTGTCATAATAGGCTCTGAGCCTTTATATACCTGTGCACAGCAGCAGCCACCTTCAGTCTGCTGCTGGACAGCCAGCAGCAGCAGCAGCAGCAGGAGAGGTATGTAATCAGCAGCCCTCCTGCTAAGGGTAGACAGCTGCTCGTTCCACCCCACCCCCCGCCTTAATTGGTTCTCCTCCCTTCCAACGGTGTTGAGGCGGGTGGGAACAGCAGGGGGTGAAGGTGCTGTGTTTAAAGAGGTGGAGTTATGCAGATCTAAAACGCGTGGATTGCAGCAGCAGCAAGCCGAAAAGTGCAGGCATGTAAGGGATCTAGAGGTTGACAACATGTCTTCTTAACGGGAGTCCAGGAGCTCATCTCCACAAATGGACTTTTCAGGATCCTTGGGTGGCTCCGTAGTTTGAAACCAATTCTGGTTATCGCTTCTCGGCCTTTTGGCTAAGATCAAGTGTAGTATCTGTTCTTATCAGTTTAATATCTGATACGTCCCCTATCTGGGGACCATATATTAAATGGATTTTTAGAACAGGGAGATGGAAAAAGAGCTTGCTCTGTCCACTCCACGCATTGACCTGGTATTGCAGTATCTCCAGGACCGGTGCACCCCTTCTTTAATGCAGTTTCTAAAATCAGAAAGAATTGAATTCAATGTTTTTTGTTCATTTTGCTTGTTTGTCGGATTTTGGGATGGACTCTTTGGCTTTGCTTTTCTTCTCCTCATTGGATTTTTCATGTTCAAAGTTGCAGAAGCCAGATTACAAGCTCATTTTGGTTCAACTTCAGCAACTGTGCATTGCATTGCCATGTAATGTAATGAAATGCTATCTTTCTAGCTCTCCCTTTTTACTTCCTTTTGGATAAACAGACATATTAGGCAAGCATTTTGGAGCTTTCACCTAAATAACTACAGGTGGTGAGATAAGCTGCACAATATAATTGACCTTTCAGTATATTGTTGCACACACACCATCTATTTAGCAAATGCCCTTGTTATCAACAGCAGCCTTTTAAACTCACCTGAGCTAACAGGTATGTGCGCTGGTTACTCTGCTGCGCTTAAAATTTCTTTTTTGGTTTGCTACAATGCCTTTTCTGAAACGTTGTCTCCCTCTGCTGGAACACTGACTTCTTTCATTTAATGCCTGCAGACTATAAAAGAGAACCCAACCCAAAAAGTTTGGTTGATTAGTCTGTGGCATTCTGTTAAACTGTTGCTTATGGCGGTCTCTGTGAGCTTCTCAGCGACATTCAGCCAGCCAGGTATCCTGCCTGCAGTAGATGGAATGTGGCAATGGAACGCTGGCTGCGCGTGTCATAATAGGCTCTGAGCCTTTATATACCTGTGCACAGCAGCAGCCACCTTCAGTCTGCTGCTGGACAGCCAGCAGCAGCAGCAGCAGCAGCAGGAGAGGTATGTAATCAGCAGCCCTCCTGCTAAGGGTAGACAGCTGCTCGTTCCACCCCACCCCCCGCCTTAATTGGTTCTCCTCCCTTCCAACGGTGTTGAGGCGGGTGGGAACAGCAGGGGGTGAAGGTGCTGTGTTTAAAGAGGTGGAGTTATGCAGATCTAAAACGCGTGGATTGCAGCAGCAGCAAGCCGAAAAGTGCAGGCATGTAAGGGATCTAGAGGTTGACAACATGTCTTCTTAACGGGAGTCCAGGAGCTCATCTCCACAAATGGACTTTTCAGGATCCTTGGGTGGCTCCGTAGTTTGAAACCAATTCTGGTTATCGCTTCTCGGCCTTTTGGCTAAGATCAAGTGTAGTATCTGTTCTTATCAGTTTAATATCTGATACGTCCCCTATCTGGGGACCATATATTAAATGGATTTTTAGAACAGGGAGATGGAAAAAGAGCTTGCTCTGTCCACTCCACGCATTGACCTGGTATTGCAGTATCTCCAGGACCGGTGCACCCCTTCTTTAATGCAGTTTCTAAAATCAGAAAGAATTGAATTCAATGTTTTTTGTTCATTTTGCTTGTTTGTCGGATTTTGGGATGGACTCTTTGGCTTTGCTTTTCTTCTCCTCATTGGATTTTTCATGTTCAAAGTTGCAGAAGCCAGATTACAAGCTCATTTTGGTTCAACTTCAGCAACTGTGCATTGCATTGCCATGTAATGTAATGAAATGCTATCTTTCTAGCTCTCCCTTTTTACTTCCTTTTGGATAAACAGACATATTAGGCAAGCATTTTGGAGCTTTCACCTAAATAACTACAGGTGGTGAGATAAGCTGCACAATATAATTGACCTTTCAGTATATTGTTGCACACACACCATCTATTTAGCAAATGCCCTTGTTATCAACAGCAGCCTTTTAAACTCACCTGAGCTAACAGGTATGTGCGCTGGTTACTCTGCTGCGCTTAAAATGTCTTTTTTGGTTTGCTACAATGCCTTTTCTGAAACGTTGTCTCCCTCTGCTGGAACACTGACTTCTTTCATTTAATGCCTGCAGACTATAAAAGAGAACCCAACCCAAAAAGTTTGGTTGATTAGTCTGTGGCATTCTGTTAAACTGTTGCTTATGGCGGTCTCTGTGAGCTTCTCAGCGACATTCAGCCAGCCAGGTATCCTGCCTGCAGTAGATGGAATGTGGCAATGGAACGCTGGCTGCGCGTGTCATAATAGGCTCTGAGCCTTTATATACCTGTGCACAGCAGCAGCCACCTTCAGTCTGCTGCTGGACAGCCAGCAGCAGCAGCAGGAGAGGTATGTAATCAGCAGCCCTCCTGCTAAGGGTAGACAGCTGCTCGTTCCACCCCACCCCCCGCCTTAATTGGTTCTCCTCCCTTCCAACGGTGTTGAGGCGGGTGGGAACAGCAGGGGGTGAAGGTGCTGTGTTTAAAGAGGTGGAGTTATGCAGATCTAAAACGCGTGGATTGCAGCAGCAGCAAGCCGAAAAGTGCAGGCATGTAAGGGATCTAGAGGTTGACAACATGTCTTCTTAACGGGAGTCCAGGAGCTCATCTCCACAAATGGACTTTTCAGGATCCTTGGGTGGCTCCGTAGTTTGAAACCAATTCTGGTTATCGCTTCTCGGCCTTTTGGCTAAGATCAAGTGTAGTATCTGTTCTTATCAGTTTAATATCTGATACGTCCCCTATCTGGGGACCATATATTAAATGGATTTTTAGAACAGGGAGATGGAAAAAGAGCTTGCTCTGTCCACTCCACGCATTGACCTGGTATTGCAGTATCTCCAGGACCGGTGCACCCCTTCTTTAATGCAGTTTCTAAAATCAGAAAGAATTGAATTCAATGTTTTTTGTTCATTTTGCTTGTTTGTCGGATTTTGGGATGGACTCTTTGGCTTTGCTTTTCTTCTCCTCATTGGATTTTTCATGTTCAAAGTTGCAGAAGCCAGATTACAAGCTCATTTTGGTTCAACTTCAGCAACTGTGCATTGCATTGCCATGTAATGTAATGAAATGCTATCTTTCTAGCTCTCCCTTTTTACTTCCTTTTGGATAAACAGACATATTAGGCAAGCATTTTGGAGCTTTCACCTAAATAACTACAGGTGGTGAGATAAGCTGCACAATATAATTGACCTTTCAGTATATTGTTGCACACACACCATCTATTTAGCAAATGCCCTTGTTATCAACGGCAGCCTTTTAAACTCACCTGAGCTAACAGGTATGTGCGCTGGTTACTCTGCTGCGCTTAAAATTTCTTTTTTGGTTTGCTACAATGCCTTTTCTGAAACGTTGTCTCCCTCTGCTGGAACACTGACTTCTTTCATTTAATGCCTGCAGACTATAAAAGAGAACCCAACCCAAAAAGTTTGGTTGATTAGTCTGTGGCATTCTGTTAAACTGTTGCTTATGGCGGTCTCGGTGAGCTTCTCAGCGACATTCAGCCAGCCAGGTATCCTGCCTGCAGTAGATGGAATGTGGCAATGGAACGCTGGCTGCGCATGTCATAATAGGCTCTGAGCCTTTATATACCTGTGCACAGCAGCAGCCACCTTCAGTCTGCTGCTGGACAGCCAGCAGCAGCAGCAGCAGCAGCAGCAGGAGAGGTATGTAATCAGCAGCCCTCCTGCTAAGGGTAGACAGCTGCTCGTTCCACCCCACCCCCCGCCTTAATTGGTTCTCCTCCCTTCCAACGGTGTTGAGGCGGGTGGGAACAGCAGGGGGTGAAGGTGCTGTGTTTAAAGAGGTGGAGTTATGCAGATCTAAAACGCGTGGATTGCAGCAGCAGCAAGCCGAAAAGTGCAGGCATGTAAGGGATCTAGAGGTTGACAACATGTCTTCTTAACGGGAGTCCAGGAGCTCATCTCCACAAATGGACTTTTCAGGATCCTTGGGTGGCTCCGTAGTTTGAAACCAATTCTGGTTATCGCTTCTCGGCCTTTTGGCTAAGATCAAGTGTAGTATCTGTTCTTATCAGTTTAATATCTGATACGTCCCCTATCTGGGGACCATATATTAAATGGATTTTTAGAACAGGGAGATGGAAAAAGAGCTTGCTCTGTCCACTCCACGCATTGACCTGGTATTGCAGTATCTCCAGGACCGGTGCACCCCTTCTTTAATGCAGTTTCTAAAATCAGAAAGAATTGAATTCAATGTTTTTTGTTCATTTTGCTTGTTTGTCGGATTTTGGGATGGACTCTTTGGCTTTGCTTTTCTTCTCCTCATTGGATTTTTCATGTTCAAAGTTGCAGAAGCCAGATTACAAGCTCATTTTGGTTCAACTTCAGCAACTGTGCATTGCATTGCCATGTAATGTAATGAAATGCTATCTTTCTAGCTCTCCCTTTTTACTTCCTTTTGGATAAACAGACATATTAGGCAAGCATTTTGGAGCTTTCACCTAAATAACTACAGGTGGTGAGATAAGCTGCACAATATAATTGACCTTTCAGTATATTGTTGCACACACACCATCTATTTAGAAAATGCCCTTGTTATCAACAGCAGCCTTTTAAACTCACCTGAGCTAACAGGTATGTGCGCTGGTTACTCTGCTGCGCTTAAAATTTCTTTTTTGGTTTGCTACAATGTCTTTTCTGAAACGTTGTCTCCCTCTGCTGGAACACTGACTTCTTTCATTTAATGCCTGCAGACTATAAAAGAGAACCCAACCCAAAAATTTGGTTGATTAGTCTGTGGCATTCTGTTAAACTGTTGCTTATGGCGGTCTCTGTGAGCTTCTCAGCGACATTCAGCCAGCCAGGTATCCTGCCTGCAGTAGATGGAATGTGGCAATGGAACGCTGGCTGCGCGTGTCATAATAGGCTCTGAGCCTTTATATACCTGTGCACAGCAGCAGCCACCTTCAGTCTGCTGCTGGACAGCCAGCAGCAGCAGCAGCAGCAGCAGGAGAGGTATGTAATCAGCAGCCCTCCTGCTAAGGGTAGACAGCTGCTCGTTCCACCCCACCCCCCGCCTTAATTGGTTCTCCTCCCTTCCAACGGTGTTGAGGCGGGTGGGAACAGCAGGGGGTGAAGGTGCTGTGTTTAAAGAGGTGGAGTTATGCAGATCTAAAACGCGTGGATTGCAGCAGCAGCAAGCCGAAAAGTGCAGGCATGTAAGGGATCTAGAGGTTGACAACATGTCTTCTTAACGGGAGTCCAGGAGCTCATCTCCACAAATGGACTTTTCAGGATCCTTGGGTGGCTCCGTAGTTTGAAACCAATTCTGGTTATCGCTTCTCGGCCTTTTGGCTAAGATCAAGTGTAGTATCTGTTCTTATCAGTTTAATATCTGATACGTCCCCTATCTGGGGACCATATATTAAATGGATTTTTAGAACAGGGAGATGGAAAAAGAGCTTGCTCTGTCCACTCCACGCATTGACCTGGTATTGCAGTATCTCCAGGACCGGTGCACCCCTTCTTTAATGCAGTTTCTAAAATCAGAAAGAATTGAATTCAATGTTTTTTGTTCATTTTGCTTGTTTGTCGGATTTTGGGATGGACTCTTTGGCTTTGCTTTTCTTCTCCTCATTGGATATTTCATGTTCAAAGTTGCAGAAGCCAGATTACAAGCTCCTTTTGGTTCAACTTCAGCAACTGTGCATTGCATTGCCATGTAATGTAATGAAATGCTATCTTTCTAGCTCTCCCTTTTTACTTCCTTTTGGATAAACAGACATATTAGGCAAGCATTTTGGAGCTTTCACCTAAATAACTACAGGTGGTGAGATAAGCTGCACAATATAATTGACCTTTCAGTATATTGTTGCACACACACCATCTATTTAGCAAATGCCCTTGTTATCAACAGCAGCCTTTTAAACTCACCTGAGCTAACAGGTATGTGCGCTGGTTACTCTACTGCGCTTAAAATTTCTTTTTTGGTTTGCTACAATGCCTTTTCTGAAACGTTGTCTCCCTCTGCTGGAACACTGACTTCTTTCATTTAATGCCTGCAGACTATAAAAGAGAACCCAACCCAAAAAGTTTGGTTGATTAGTCTGTGGCATTCTGTTAAACTGTTGCTTATGGCGGTCTCTGTGAGCTTCTCAGCGACATTCAGCCAGCCAGGTATCCTGCCTGCAGTAGATGGAATGTGGCAATGGAACGCTGGCTGCGCGTGTCATAATAGGCTCTGAGCCTTTATATACCTGTGCACAGCAGCAGCCACCTTCAGTCTGCTGCTGGACAGCCAGCAGCAGCAGCAGCAGCAGGAGAGGTATGTAATCAGCAGCCCTCCTGCTAAGGGTAGACAGCTGCTCGTTCCACCCCACCCCCCGCCTTAATTGGTTCTCCTCCCTTCCAACGGTGTTGAGGCGGGTGGGAACAGCAGGGGGTGAAGGTGCTGTGTTTAAAGAGGTGGAGTTATGCAGATCTAAAACGCGTGGATTGCAGCAGCAGCAAGCCGAAAAGTGCAGGCATGTAAGGGATCTAGAGGTTGACAACATGTCTTCTTAACGGGAGTCCAGGAGCTCATCTCCACAAATGGACTTTTCAGGATCCTTGGGTGGCTCCGTAGTTTGAAACCAATTCTGGTTATCGCTTCTCGGCCTTTTGGCTCAGATCAAGTGTCTGGACATCAGGTTCCTTGAGTGCTAGCCCTCGGCCTTCCAGCATCGCCACTCCGGTGGCTTAAGCTGGATGCTGCTATAGGGGGAGAGTGAGGAGGAAACGGGAAGGCGATTTCCGTGGCTGACTATGGGAGTCAAGCTGAAATTTGCTGGGACCGGGGACCCCCGGGTCAAGAATGGATTTCGCATTGAGATTTCCGAGGAGAAGAAGGGACATTTTTCCATGTCCTACCTGGTGAATGCCATCTTCTATGAAGCATTGAAGATTAAGAAGTCGGACATTCTTTGCCTGCAGGAATTTAGAAGTCATGGAAGGTATGTGCTGGTTCTTTCTACTATGGCTGCTTGCCAAAATCTTTATAGAACCTTGAAAGGCCATACTGAGAACTCCCTCCTAGATGGACTCACTTTTACTGTCCTCTATTCAAAGGGGGATGTTCCTGTTGTTGTGTTTATGCACAATCCCTTTATCCCCCAGGAGGACATTACTGTATTCTTGAGGAGGCATTGTACTTATGTGCATTTTTCCCACAAGATCTCGAATGAAGAAGGCTTGTGGACTGGCAAATACAAGTACTTTGTTCGTTTTGCTACAGACCCCGAGGGGCCAGGGGGCATACATTATCCTCCTATGAGTTTCTCTATTGGGAGAGACACTGGTTTCTTGTACTTTCCTGATGCTCCTTTTTTCTGCAGAAGATGTAACAAGTATGGTCATGTCCAGGAGTCCTGCAGGTATCCGCCAACCTGCAGGAGGTGTAACACGTCTGGTCATATGGCGAAAGACTGCAAAAACCAGGTAAAGTGTGATGCTTGTGGTGAGGAGGGGCATGTTCTTAGGCAGTGTCAAGCTAGAACCACTCCTAAGTCTTTTGCTCAAGTGGTCGCGGAGGGGCCTGCTGTTCCTTCGACTTCTACTAGGGTTCCACAAGGTCCCCTTCCGGATGTCGGGGAGGCAACTGCTCCCCAAGAGGAAGAGGATGGCACTCAGATGGACGACATATTTGAAGATGCCCAGCTTCAGCCTCCTGCGTCAGGAGGCTTTGACATGGTGATTCCAGAGGTGATGTCACCTTTCCCTCCCCAGTTTGGTGTCCGTGGTGAGGGGGAAATGGACTTGTCCAATTCTCCTGTCATATCTTGGTGCAATACTGCTTCAGAGGAGATCGGGGGCGGTGGCCAAGGGGACTTGTCTGCTGTCCGTTTCTCTGATGAGGAGGATCCTGATGTGGTCAAGAAGAAGCCAAGGACTGAGTGTTCATCCATTGCTGCCGTGTGTGATAGCCCGGTGGACTCTCGTGCTTACCCGTCAGATGTATTTTCTCCTGACATTGTTACATTTGGCATTCAGCCAGATGGTAATAGCTTTGCTTTGCTTGATGAAGGTTGAGTTGATGTTTTCTTTCTTTTTTTTTCAGGTTATGTGTGATCCCCTTTAGTTATGCCGCATCATTCTGGATGGGACATTGTGTCCCTTAATGTTAGGCAAATTAGATCTGTTACCCGAAGAACAACAGTTCTGGATTATCTAAAGGGTTTGAGTGTAGATGTCTATTGTCTACAAGAGTGTGGGATTACTGAATCTCCAGGGGATAAGGACTGGCCTTATGGCCAGTATGTTTGGTCGGGGTCCAGCTTTAACAAAAATGATGGTGTGGGGATTTTAGTTGGTAATAAGAATATTACTATTGATAGTTACACGGTTGTGGAGGTGGGTCGCTGCATTATTGTTTTTTTGAGTTATAGGGGGTGGAAGGTTAGAATGATTAATTTATATTGTCCTACTAAAAAAGAGGAGCGGCTTGCTCTTCTTGAGAAATTGAGTTTTTTTCTCCCTGGAAAAATTCCTACAGTTTTTGTTGGTGACTGTAATTGTGTCACAGAAGGTAATGTGGACATTACGGGAAAAAAGTTATCTCAACTTATTTCTGATTTTTCTTTCTTAGACGCTGCAATACTTGAGTATGGCATTCCACCACCGCCTACATATTATGCTGACCGTGGTAATATTTCATCGAGGATAGATAGGATGTTATTTTCCAAAAATATAGTTTGTTCAAGTTATGTTCAACATAAGGTACCTTTTTCTGATCATGAGTGTTTGCGTGGAGTTTTTAGTGCGAATGGGGACATGGTGTTTGGGGGTGGGGTTTGGAAATTGAATACGAGGTTGTTGGAGGATGAGGAGGTGATGAGTGAGTTGGAGAAAAGGTATGCAAGTTGGAGGTGGCGTAAGCGTGATTTTGGTAGTGTGCTTGAATGGTGGGATTGGGTGAAATTACAGTTAAAAACTTTCTTTAAAAAATGGGGCTACAAAAAAGCTGCCAGATATCGTAATAGATTTAATGACTTAAGTAGACGGATTGATTGGTTGCGTGGGTGTGTTAGGAAAGGAATGGATATGTCTGATCAGCTTGAGGTTGCTAAGAATGAGTTAAAATGTCTTCTGGATGAAAAAGGTAAAGAGATTATTTACCGTACCAAGTTAGAGCATTTGGAAAAGAATGAAAAGTGCACCAGGTACTTTTTTAAAAAAATGAATGGAAGGAAGTTGGATTTGAGTGAAGTGGTAGGTGAAGCTGGATCTAGTGTGGTTGGGAAGAATGTGTTGAATGAGGTGAATGGCTTCTATAGTAAGTTGTACGATGAGAAATGGATTGATCCTGGACTTGTGTCGCATGTATTGAGTGGTATGGAGAAGAGACTTGGTTCGGATGAATGTGATGCTTTGTGTGAGGATGTTATTTTGGATGAGGTGAGGAATGTTGTTATGAGTGCTAAAAAGAATAAGACGCCTGGGAAGGATGGGTTGCCTGTGGAGCTGTATGTGAAAGCTTGGGAGTTTTTGGGTAAGGACTTGACTGAGGTTTGTAGGTATATGTGGATGAATGGTGTTTTGTGTGACAGTATGAAAGAGGGTATAGTGGTTCTTGTGTTTAAGAAGGGTGAGAAAAAGCGTTTGGAGAACTGGAGACCCATATCATTGCTTAACGCTGATTATAAGGTCTACAGTAAATTGTTAGCAAATCGTATGCGTGAGGTGATTGGTAGGGTTGTGGAGGATGACCAAGTGTGTGCCGTGCCTGGTCGGAGTATAAGTGATAATTTGTTATTGTTAAGGGATATGCTTGGGGATTGTAAGACTAGAAAGCAGAAGTGTATGGTGTTAGCAATTGATTTCGAAAAGGCTTTTGATAGAGTTTCGCATGTGTTTCTGTTTAAAGTATTGGAGAGGATGGGTTTCCCTAGGGTTTTTCTGAATGGAGTTAAGTCTTTATATGATTATGTGTCAAGTGAGTTTTTAGTGAATGGATGGTTGTCTGACAAAGTGATGATTAGGTCTGGTGTAAGACAGGGGTGCCCTATGTCCCCTGTCTTGTTTGTATGTGTGATTGAGCCTTTGCTGTGTTTAGTGAGACGTGAGAAAATGATGAGAGGATTGTTAGTGCCTGGGAGTGGTGGTAAGCATGTGAAGGTGTTAGGTTACATGGATGATGTTGTGATGGTGAGTGAAAGTATGGCTTCAATGAGTAGGGTGAGGTTGCTTTTGGATTTTTTCTGTGGTGCATCAGGTTTTAGAGTTAACTGGACTAAGTGTAGTTTCAAATGCTTTGGAGATGACAGTATTCGTATGGAAGGTGTTAAGTATGAGGAGAGTGCAATTAAGGTTTTAGGGGTATTTTTCAATGATGATCTGAAAGGAAATGAGAGTTGGGACGAGTGTGGTATGCGTGTTGAGCGAAAATTGAATTTTTGGAGAATGAGAGATCTTTCTTTGCGGGGCAAAGTTCTAGTTATCAAAGCAGTGATCTTACCCATTCTGCTTTTTGTGGCCATAATTTTTCCATCCCCTTTTAGGAAAGTGAAGAGAGTTGAGAAAATGATTTTTTCCTTTTTCTGGTGCAGCAAGATGGAGAAGCTGAAGAGGGAAAGCCTTTATAAGGCCTGCCAGCATGGTGGTTTGGGATTTCCTAATGTTGAGGTTTTTTTAGGGCTCCATTATATTAAGACGATTGTGGTATTGTTGGGTAAAGGTAATAAGGGTGCATGTATGGCAAGTTATTCTGCAGGATGGATGTTGTATGGGTTAGGTTGGAGAAAGAGGGATGCGAGAGTGCCTGTGTCTTTTAAGTGTCCGGTGTGGTATGAGGTGATTGAGAAGTTTGTCAAGAAGTATGATTTGCTGAGTGTGCCGGTGGATGAGTTTAGAATGACTAAGAGGGTGTATAGGAAATTGTGTGCAAATGAGGTCGAGTCTAATATTGTTGGTTTGAGAGGGAATGAGGTTGCGGATGCTTGGAGAAAGTTGGGTATGTATGGGATGTCCAACAAACAGAAGGATGTAGTGTGGATGGCGTTTCACAATATTCTTCCAGTGAGAGACGTTCAAAAGAAGAGAGGTTTGATTAGGTCGGATGTTTGTCCAAGAGATGGATGTAATGGTTGTGAGACGGTTATGCATCTGATGTGGAATTGTGATTTTGCGCAAGACGTGTGGAAATGTGTAGGGGGGTTGTGTAGGAGTTTGGCAGGAGTGACTTTTGTGGATTGGCGTGTGGTTATGTTTGGTATTGGTGCAAGTGGACGTGTAAAGGAGAGAGTTTTGTGGTTAATTATGGCTTGTGTGTTAGAAAGTTTGTGGGATGTGAGGAATCTTTGTGTATTTAAAAGGAAATCAATTACAGTAAATGAATGTATTAGGATTATTCTTTCTAGGCTATTTTTGATTTACAAGATGGATAGTAGTAGCGGTGGTGGAACAGATGCCGAGGGAATATGGAAATTTAAAAAGTGGAGGCATATTGTAAAATTTCAGTGATCTTTTGGTTTATATTAATAAGATGTTCTTCTTTCTGTAATATTAGGTTACTTTATGCTTAATAAATATGGCCATGATGATGAGAAGTTTTTTTTTGCAACAGTTTTGGTATATCCTACTGATTTGCTATAAAACTAACCTGAATGGTTTAAAAAAAAAAAAAAAAAAAAAAAAATCTGTTCTTATCAGTTTAATATCTGATACGTCCCCTATCTGGGGACCATATATTAAATGGATTTTTTGAACAGGGAGATGGAAAAAGAGCTTGCTCTGTCCACTCCACGCATTGACCTGGTATTGCAGTATCTCCAGGACCGGTGCACCCCTTCTTTAATGCAGTTTCTAAAATCAGAAAGAATTGAATTCAATGTTTTTTGTTCATTTTGCTTGTTTGTCGGATTTTGGGATGGACTCTTTGGCTTTGCTTTTCTTCTCCTCATTGGATTTTTCATGTTCAAAGTTGCAGAAGCCAGATTACAAGCTCATTTTGGTTCAACTTCAGCAACTGTGCATTGCATTGCCATGTAATGTAATGAAATGCTATCTTTCTAGCTCTCCCTTTTTACTTCCTTTTGGATAAACAGACATATTAGGCAAGCATTTTGGAGCTTTCACCTAAATAACTACAGGTGGTGAGATAAGCTGCACAATATAATTGACCTTTCAGTATATTGTTGCACACACACCATCTATTTAGCAAATGCCCTTGTTATCAACAGCAGCCTTTTAAACTCACCTGAGCTAACAGGTATGTGCGCTGGTTACTCTGCTGCGCTTAAAATTTCTTTTTTGGTTTGCTACAATGCCTTTTCTGAAACGTTGTCTCCCTCTGCTGGAACACTGACTTCTTTCATTTAATGCCTGCAGACTATAAAAGAGAACCCAACCCAAAAAGTTTGGTTGATTAGTCTGTGGCATTCTGTTAAACTGTTGCTTATGGCGGTCTCTGTGAGCTTCTCAGCGACATTCAGCCAGCCAGGTATCCTGCCTGCAGTAGATGGAATGTGGCAATGGAACGCTGGCTGCGCGTGTCATAATAGGCTCTGAGCCTTTATATACCTGTGCACAGCAGCAGCCACCTTCAGTCTGCTGCTGGACAGCCAGCAGCAGCAGCAGCAGCAGCAGGAGAGGCATGTAATCAGCAGCCCTCCTGCTAAGGGTAGACAGCTGCTCGTTCCACCCCACCCCCCGCCTTAATTGGTTCTCCTCCCTTCCAACGGTGTTGAGGCGGGTGGGAACAGCAGGGGGTGAAGGTGCTGTGTTTAAAGAGGTGGAGTTATGCAGATCTAAAACGCGTGGATTGCAGCAGCAGCAAGCCGAAAAGTGCAGGCATGTAAGGGATCTAGAGGTTGACAACATGTCTTCTTAACGGGAGTCCAGGAGCTCATCTCCACAAATGGACTTTTCAGGATCCTTGGGTGGCTCCGTAGTTTGAAACCAATTCTGGTTATCGCTTCTCGGCCTTTTGGCTAAGATCAAGTGTAGTATCTGTTCTTATCAGTTTAATATCTGATACGTCCCCTATCTGGGGACCATATATTAAATGGATTTTTAGAACAGGGAGATGGAAAAAGAGCTTGCTCTGTCCACTCCACGCATTGACCTGGTATTGCAGTATCTCCAGGACCGGTGCACCCCTTCTTTAATGCAGTTTCTAAAATCAGAAAGAATTGAATTCAATGTTTTTTGTTCATTTTGCTTGTTTGTCAGATTTTGGGATGGACTCTTTGGCTTTGCTTTTCTTCTCCTCATTGGATTTTTCATGTTCAAAGTTGCAGAAGCCAGATTACAAGCTCATTTTGGTTCAACTTCAGCAACTGTGCATTGCATTGCCATGTAATGTAATGAAATGCTATCTTTCTAGCTCTCCCTTTTTACTTCCTTTTGGATAAACAGACATATTAGGCAAGCATTTTGGAGCTTTCACCTAAATAACTACAGGTGGTGAGATAAGCTGCACAATATAATTGACCTTTCAGTATATTGTTGCACACACACCATCTATTTAGCAAATGCCCTTGTTATCAACAGCAGCCTTTTAAACTCACCTGAGCTAACAGGTATGTGCGCTGGTTACTCTGCTGCGCTTAAAATTTCTTTTTTGGTTTGCTACAATGCCTTTTCTGAAACGTTGTCTCCCTCTGCTGGAACACTGACTTCTTTCATTTAATGCCTGCAGACTATAAAAGAGAACCCAACCCAAAAAGTTTGGTTGATTAGTCTGTGGCATTCTGTTAAACTGTTGCTTATGGCGGTCTCTGTGAGCTTCTCAGCGACATTCAGCCAGCCAGGTATCCTGCCTGCAGTAGATGGAATGTGGCAATGGAACGCTGGCTGCGCGTGTCATAATAGGCTCTGAGCCTTTATATACCTGTGCACAGCAGCAGCCACCTTCAGTCTGCTGCTGGACAGCCAGCAGCAGCTACAGCAGCAGCAGGAGAGGTATGTAATCAGCAGCCCTCCTGCTAAGGGTAGACAGCTGCTCGTTCCACCCCACCCCCCGCCTTAATTGGTTCTCCTCCCTTCCAACGGTGTTGAGGCGGGTGGGAACAGCAGGGGGTGAAGGTGCTGTGTTTAAAGAGGTGGAGTTATGCAGATCTAAAACGCGTGGATTGCAGCAGCAGCAAGCCGAAAAGTGCAGGCATGTAAGGGATCTAGAGGTTGACAACATGTCTTCTTAACGGGAGTCCAGGAGCTCATCTCCACAAATGGACTTTTCAGGATCCTTGGGTGGCTCCGTAGTTTGAAACCAATTCTGTTTATCGCTTCTCGGCCTTTTGGCTAAGATCAAGTGTCTGGACATCAGGTTCCTTGAGTGCTAGCCCTCGGCCTTCCAGCATCGCCACTCCGGTGGCTTAAGCTGGATGCTGCTATAGGGGGAGAGTGAGGAGGAAACGGGAAGGCGATTTCCGTGGCTGACTATGGGAGTCAAGCTGAAATTTGCTGGGACCGGGGACCCCCGGGTCAAGAATGGATTTCGCATTGAGATTTCCGAGGAGAAGAAGGGACATTTTTCCATGTCCTACCTGGTGAATGCCATCTTCTATGAAGCATTGAAGATTAAGAAGTCGGACATTCTTTGCCTGCAGGAATTTAGAAGTCATGGAAGGTATGTGCTGGTTCTTTCTACTATGGCTGCTTGCCAAAATCTTTATAGAACCTTGAAAGGCCATACTGAGAACTCCCTCCTAGATGGACTCACTTTTACTGTCCTCTATTCAAAGGGGGATGTTCCTGTTGTTGTGTTTATGCACAATCCCTTTATCCCCCAGGAGGACATTACTGTATTCTTGAGGAGGCATTGTACTTATGTGCATTTTTCCCACAAGATCTCGAATGAAGAAGGCTTGTGGACTGGCAAATACAAGTACTTTGTTCGTTTTGCTACAGACCCTGAGGGGCCAGGGGGCATACATTATCCTCCTATGTGTTTCTCTATTGGGAGAGACACTGGTTTCTTGTACTTTCCTGATGCTCCTTTTTTCTGCAGAAGATGTAACAAGTATGGTCATGTCCAGGAGTCCTGCAGGTATCCGCCAACCTGCAGGAGGTATAACACGTCTGGTCATATGGCGAAAGACTGCAAGAACCAGGTAAAGTGTGATGTTTGTGGTGAGGAGGGGCATGTTCTTAGGCAGTGTCAAGCTAGAACCACTCCTAAGTCTTTTGCTCAAGTGGTCGCGGAGGGGCCTGCTGTTCCTTCGACTTCTACTAGGGTTCCACAAGGTCCCCTTCCGGATGTCGGGGAGGCAACTGCTCCCCAAGAGGAAGAGGATGGCACTCAGATGGACGACATATTTGAAGATGCCCAGCTTCAGCCTCCTGCGTCAGGAGGCTTTGACATGGTGATTCCTGAGGTGATGTCACCTTTCCCTCCCCAGTTTGTTGTCCGTGGTGAGGGGGAAATGGACTTGTCCAATTCTCCTGTCATATCTTGGTGCAATACTGCTTCAGAGGAGATCGGGGGCGGTGGCCAAGGGGACTTGTCTGCTGTCCGTTTCTCTGATGAGGAGGATCCTGATGTGGTCAAGAAGAAGCCAAGGACTGAGTGTTCATCCATTGCTGCCGTGTGTGATAGCCCGGTGGACTCTCGTGCTTACCCGTCAGATGTATTTTCTCCTGACATTGTTACATTTGGCATTCAGCCAGATGGTAATAGCTTTGCTTTTCTTGATGAAGGTTGAGTTGATGTTTTCTTTCTTTTTTTTTTCAGGTTATGTGTGATCCCCTTTATTTATGCCGCATCATTCTGGATGGGACATTGTGTCCCTTAATGTTAGGCAAATTAGATCTGTTACCCGAAGAACAACAGTTCTGGATTATCTAAAGGGTTTGAGTGCAGATGTCTATTGTCTACAAGAGTGTGGGATTACTGAATCTCCAGGGGATAAGGACTGGCCTTATGGCCAGTATGTTTGGTCGGGGTCCAGCTTTAACAAAAATGATGGTGTGGGGATTTTAGTTGGTAATAAGAATATTACTATTGATAGTTACACGGTTGTGGAGGTGGGTCGCTGCATTATTGTTTTTTTGAGTTATAGGGGGTGGAAGGTTAGAATGATTAATTTATATTGTCCTACTAAAAAAGAGGAGCGGCTTGCTCTTCTTGAGAAATTGAGTTTTTTTCTCCCTGGAAAAATTCCTACAGTTTTTGTTGGTGACTGTAATTGTGTCACAGAAGGTAATGTGGACATTACGGGAAAAAAGTTATCTCAACTTATTTCTGATTTTTCTTTCTTAGACGCTGCAATACTTGAGTATGGCATTCCACCACCGCCTACATATTATGCTGACCGTGGTAATATTTCATCGAGAATAGATAGGATGTTATTTTCCAAAAATATGGTTTGTTCAAGTTATGTTCAACATAAGGTACCTTTTTCTGATCATGAGTGTTTGCGTGGAGTTTTTAGTGCGAATGGGGACATGGTGTTTGGGGGTGGGGTTTGGAAATTGAATACGAGGTTGTTGGAGGATGAGGAGGTGATGAGTGAGTTGGAGAAAAGGTATGCAAGTTGGAGGTGGCGTAAGCGTGATTTTGGTAGTGTGCTTGAATGGTGGGATTGGGTGAAATTACAGTTAAAAACTTTCTTTAAAAAATGGGGCTACAAAAAAGCTGCCAGATATCGTAATAGATTTAATGACTTAAGTAGACGGATTGATTGGTTGCGTGGGTGTGTTAGGAAAGGAATGGATATGTCTGATCAGCTTGAGGTTGCTAAGAATGAGTTAAAATGTCTTCTGGATGAAAAAGGTAAAGAGATTATTTACCGTACCAAGTTAGAGCATTTGGAAAAGAATGAAAAGTGCACCAGGTACTTTTTTAAAAAAATGAATGGAAGGAAGTTGGATTTGAGTGAAGTGGTAGGTGAAGATGGATCTAGTGTGGTTGGGAAGAATGTGTTGAATGAGGTGAATGGCTTCTATAGTAAGTTGTACGATGAGAAATGGATTGATCCTGGACTTGTGTCGCATGTATTGAGTGGTATGGAGAAGAGACTTGGTTCGGATGAATGTGATGCTTTGTGTGAGGATGTTATTTTGGATGAGGTGAGGAATGTTGTTATGAGTGCTAAAAAGAATAAGACGCCTGGGAAGGATGGGTTGCCTGTGGAGCTGTATGTGAAAGCTTGGGAGTTTTTGGGTAAGGACTTGACTGAGGTTTGTAGGTATATGTGGATGAATGGTGTTTTGTGTGACAGTATGAAAGAGGGTATAGTGGTTCTTGTGTTTAAGAAGGGTGAGAAAAAGCGTTTGGAGAACTGGAGACCCATATCATTGCTTAACGCTGATTATAAGGTCTACAGTAAATTGTTAGCAAATCGTATGCGTGAGGTGATTGGTAGGGTTGTGGAGGATGACCAAGTGTGTGCCGTGCCTGGTCGGAGTATAAGTGATAATTTGTTATTGTTAAGGGATATGCTTGGGGATTGTAAGACTAGAAAGCAGAAGTGTATGGTGTTAGCAATTGATTTCGAAAAGGCTTTTGATAGAGTTTCGCATGTGTTTCTGTTTAAAGTATTGGAGAGGATGGGTTTCCCTAGGGTTTTTCTGAATGGAGTTAAGTCTTTATATGATTATGTGTCAAGTGAGTTTTTAGTGAATGGATGGTTGTCTGACAAAGTGATGATTAGGTCTGGTGTAAGACAGGGGTGCCCTATGTCCCCTGTCTTGTTTGTATGTGTGATTGAGCCTTTGCTGTGTTTAGTGAGACGTGAGAAAATGATGAGAGGATTGTTAGTGCCTGGGAGTGGTGGTAAGCATGTGAAGGTGTTAGGTTACATGGATGATGTTGTGATGGTGAGTGAAAGTATGGCTTCAATGAGTAGGGTGAGGTTGCTTTTGGATTTTTTCTGTGGTGCATCAGGTTTTAGAGTTAACTGGACTAAGTGTAGTTTCAAATGCTTTGGAGATGACAGTATTCGTATGGAAGGTGTTAAGTATGAGGAGAGTGCAATTAAGGTTTTAGGGGTATTTTTCAATGATGATCTGAAAGGAAATGAGAGTTGGGACGAGTGTGGTATGCGTGTTGAGCGAAAATTGAATTTTTGGAGAATGAGAGATCTTTCTTTGCGGGGCAAAGTTCTAGTTATCAAAGCAGTGATCTTACCCATTCTGCTTTTTGTGGCCATAATTTTTCCATCCCCTTTTAGGAAAGTGAAGAGAGTTGAGAAAATGATTTTTTCTTTTTTCTGGTGCAGCAAGATGGAGAAGCTGAAGAGGGAAAGCCTTTATAAGGCCTGCCAGCATGGTGGTTTGGGATTTCCTAATGTTGAGGTTTTTTTAGGGCTCCATTATATTAAGACGATTGTGGTATTGTTGGGTAAAGGTAATAAGGGTGCATGTATGGCAAGTTATTCTGCAGGATGGATGTTGTATGGGTTAGGTTGGAGAAAGAGGGATGCGAGAGTGCCTGTGTCTTTTAAGTGTCCGGTGTGGTATGAGGTGATTGAGAAGTTTGTCAAGAAGTATGATTTGCTGAGTGTGCCGGTGGATGAGTTTAGAATGACTAAGAGGGTGTATAGGAAATTGTGTGCAAATGAGGTCGAGTCTAATATTGTTGGTTTGAGAGGGAATGAGGTTGCGGATGCTTGGAGAAAGTTGGGTATGTATGGGATGTCCAACAAACAGAAGGATGTAGTGTGGATGGCGTTTCACAATATTCTTCCAGTGAGAGACGTTCAAAAGAAGAGAGGTTTGATTAGGTCGGATGTTTGTCCAAGAGATGGATGTAATGGTTGTGAGACGGTTATGCATCTGATGTGGGATTGTGATTTTGCGCAAGACGTGTGGAAATGTGTAGGGGGGTTGTGTAGGAGTTTGGCAGGAGTGACTTTTGTGGATTGGCGTGTGGTTATGTTTGGTATTGGTGCAAGTGGACGTGTAAAGGAGAGAGTTTTGTGGTTAATTATGGCTTGTGTGTTAGAAAGTTTGTGGGATGTGAGGAATCTTTGTGTATTTAAAAGGAAATCAATTACAGTAAATGAATGTATTAGGATTATTCTTTCTAGGCTATTTTTGATTTACAAGATGGATAGTAGTAGCGGTGGAGGAACAGATGCCGAGGGAATATGGAAATTTAAAAAGTGGAGGCATATTGTAAAATTTCAGTGATCTTTTGGTTTATATTAATAAGATGTTCTTCTTTCTGTAATATTAGGTTACTTTATGCTTAATAAATATGGCCATGATGATGAGAAGTTTTTTTGCAACAGTTTTGGTATATCCTACTGATTTGCTATAAAACTAACCTGAATGGTTTAAAAAAAAAAAAAAAAAAAAAAAAAAAAAAAAAAAAAAATCTGTTTTTATCAGTTTAATATCTGATACGTCCCCTATCTGGGGACCATATATTAAATGGATTTTTAGAACAGGGAGATGGAAAAAGAGCTTGCTCTGTCCACTCCACGCATTGACCTGGTATTGCAGTATCTCCAGGACCGGTGCACCCCTTCTTTAATGCAGTTTCTAAAATCAGAAAGAATTGAATTCAATGTTTTTTGTTCATTTTGCTTGTTTGTCGGATTTTGGGATGGACTCTTTGGCTTTGCTTTTCTTCTCCTCATTGGATTTTTCATGTTCAAAGTTGCAGAAGCCAGATTACAAGCTCATTTTGGTTCAACTTCAGCAACTGTGCATTGCATTGCCATGTAATGTAATGAAATGCTATCTTTCTAGCTCTCCCTTTTTACTTCCTTTTGGATAAACAGACATATTAGGCAAGCATTTTGGAGCTTTCACCTAAATAACTACAGGTGGTGAGATAAGCTGCACAATATAATTGACCTTTCAGTATATTGTTGCACACACACCATCTATTTAGCAAATGCCCTTGTTATCAACAGCAGCCTTTTAAACTCACCTGAGCTAACAGGTATGTGCGCTGGTTACTCTGCTGCGCTTAAAATTTCTTTTTTGGTTTGCTACAATGCCTTTTCTGAAACGTTGTCTCCCTCTGCTGGAACACTGACTTCTTTCATTTAATGCCTGCAGACTATAAAAGAGAACCCAACCCAAAAAGTTTGGTTGATTAGTCTGTGGCATTCTGTTAAACTGTTGCTTATGGCGGTCTCTGTGAGCTTCTCAGCGACATTCAGCCAGCCAGGTATCCTGCATGCAGTAGATGGAATGTGGCAATGGAACGCTGGCTGCGCGTGTCATAATAGGCTCTGAGCCTTTATATACCTGTGCACAGCAGCAGCCACCTTCAGTCTGCTGCTGGACAGCCAGCAGCAGCAGCAGCAGCAGGAGAGGTATGTAATCAGCAGCCCTCCTGCTAAGGGTAGACAGCTGCTCGTTCCACCCCAGCCCCCGCCTTAATTGGTTCTCCTCCCTTCCAACGATGTTGAGGCGGGTGGGAACAGCAGGGGGTGAAGGTGCTGTGTTTAAAGAGGTGGAGTTATGCAGATCTAAAACGCGTGGATTGCAGCAGCAGCAAGCCGAAAAGTGCAGGCATGTAAGGGATCTAGAGGTTGACAACATGTCTTCTTAACGGGAGTCCAGGAGCTCATCTCCACAAATGGACTTTTCAGGATCCTTGGGTGGCTCCGTAATTTGAAACCAATTCTGGTTATCGCTTCTCGGCCTTTTGGCTAAGATCAAGTGTAGTATCTGTTCTTATCAGTTTAATATCTGATACGTCCCCTATCTGGGGACCATATATTAAATGGATTTTTAGAACAGGGAGATGGAAAAAGAGCTTGCTCTGTCCACTCCACGCATTGACCTGGTATTGCAGTATCTCCAGGACCGGTGCACCCCTTCTTTAATGCAGTTTCTAAAATCAGAAAGAATTGAATTCAATGTTTTTTGTTCATTTTGCTTGTTTGTCGGATTTTGGGATGGACTCTTTGGCTTTGCTTTTCTTCTCCTCATTGGATTTTTCATGTTCAAAGTTGCAGAAGCCAGATTACAAGCTCATTTTGGTTCAACTTCAGCAACTGTGCATTGCATTGCCATGTAATGTAATGAAATGCTATCTTTCTAGCTCTCCCTTTTTACTTCCTTTTGGATAAACAGACATATTAGGCAAGCATTTTGGAGCTTTCACCTAAATAACTACAGGTGGTGAGATAAGCTGCACAATATAATTGACCTTTCAGTATATTGTTGCACACACACCATCTATTTAGCAAATGCCCTTGTTATCAACAGCAGCCTTTTAAACTCACCTGAGCTAACAGGTATGTGCGCTGGTTACTCTGCTGCGCTTAAAATTTCTTTTTTGGTTTGCTACAATGCCTTTTCTGAAACGTTGTCTCCCTCTGCTGGAACACTGACTTCTTTCATTTAATGCCTGCAGACTATAAAAGAGAACCCAACCCAAAAAGTTTGGTTGATTAGTCTGTGGCATTCTGTTAAACTGTTGCTTATGGCGGTCTCTGTGAGCTTCTCAGCGACATTCAGCCAGCCAGGTATCCTGCCTGCAGTAGATGGAATGTGGCAATGGAACGCTGGCTGCGCGTGTCATAATAGGCTCTGAGCCTTTATATACCTGTGCACAGCAGCAGCCACCTTCAGTCTGCTGCTGGACAGCCAGCAGCAGCAGCAGCAGCAGCAGGAGAGGTATGTAATCAGCAGCCCTCCTGCTAAGGGTAGACAGCTGCTCGTTCCACCCCACCCCCCGCCTTAATTGGTTCTCCTCCCTTCCAACGGTGTTGAGGCGGGTGGGAACAGCAGGGGGTGAAGGTGCTGTGTTTAAAGAGGTGGAGTTATGCAGATCTAAAACGCGTGGATTGCAGCAGCAGCAAGCCGAAAAGTGCAGGCATGTAAGGGATCTAGAGGTTGACAACATGTCTTCTTAACGGGAGTCCAGGAGCTCATCTCCACAAATGGACTTTTCAGGATCCTTGGGTGGCTCCGTAGTTTGAAACCAATTCTGGTTATCGCTTCTCGGCCTTTTGGCTAAGATCAAGTGTAGTATCTGTTCTTATCAGTTTAATATCTGATACGTCCCCTATCTGGGGACCATATATTAAATGGATTTTTAGAACAGGGAGATGGAAAAAGAGCTTGCTCTGTCCACTCCACGCATTGACCTGGTATTGCAGTATCTCCAGGACCGGTGCACCCCTTCTTTAATGCAGTTTCTAAAATCAGAAAGAATTGAATTCAATGTTTTTTGTTCATTTTGCTTGTTTGTCGGATTTTGGGATGGACTCTTTGGCTTTGCTTTTCTTCTCCTCATTGGATTTTTCATGTTCAAAGTTGCAGAAGCCAGATTACAAGCTCATTTTGGTTCAACTTCAGCAACTGTGCATTGCATTGCCATGTAATGTAATGAAATGCTATCTTTCTAGCTCTCCCTTTTCACTTCCTTTTGGATAAACAGACATATTAGGCAAGCATTTTGGAGCTTTCACCTAAATAACTACAGGTGGTGAGATAAGCTGCACAATATAATTGACCTTTCAGTATATTGTTGCACACACACCATCTATTTAGCAAATGCCCTTGTTATCAACAGCAGCCTTTTAAACTCACCTGAGCTAACAGGTATGTGCGCTGGTTACTCTGCTGCGCTTAAAATTTCTTTTTTGGTTTGCTACAATGCCTTTTCTGAAACGTTGTCTCCCTCTGCTGGAACACTGACTTCTTTCATTTAATGCCTGCAGACTATAAAAGAGAACCCAACCCAAAAAGTTTGGTTGATTAGTCTGTGGCATTCTGTTAAACTGTTGCTTATGGCGGTCTCTGTGAGCTTCTCAGCGACATTCAGCCAACCAGGTATCCTGCCTGCAGTAGATGGAATGTGGCAATGGAACGCTGGCTGCGCGTGTCATAATAGGCTCTGAGCCTTTATATACCTGTGCACAGCAGCAGCCACCTTCAGTCTGCTGCTGGACAGCCAGCAGCAGCAGCAGCAGCAGCAGGAGAGGTATGTAATCAGCAGCCCTCCTGCTAAGGGTAGACAGCTGCTCGTTCCACCCCACCCCCCGCCTTAATTGGTTCTCCTCCCTTCCAACGGTGTTGAGGCGGGTGGGAACAGCAGGGGGTGAAGGTGCTGTGTTTAAAGAGGTGGAGTTATGCAGATCTAAAACGCGTGGATTGCAGCAGCAGCAAGCCGAAAAGTGCAGGCATGTAAGGGATCTAGAGGTTGACAACATGTCTTCTTAACGGGAGTCCAGGAGCTCATCTCCACAAATGGACTTTTCAGGATCCTTGGGTGGCTCCGTAGTTTGAAACCAATTCTGGTTATCGCTTCTCGGCCTTTTGGCTAAGATCAAGTGTAGTATCTGTTCTTATCAGTTTAATATCTGATACGTCCCCTATCTGGGGACCATATATTAAATGGATTTTTAGAACAGGGAGATGGAAAAAGAGCTTGCTCTGTCCACTCCACGCATTGACCTGGTATTGCAGTATCTCCAGGACCGGTGCACCCCTTCTTTAATGCAGTTTCTAAAATCAGAAAGAATTGAATTCAATGTTTTTTGTTCATTTTGCTTGTTTGTCGGATTTTGGGATGGACTCTTTGGCTTTGCTTTTCTTCTCCTCATTGGATTTTTCATGTTCAAAGTTGCAGAAGCCAGATTACAAGCTCATTTTGGTTCAACTTCAGCAACTGTGCATTGCATTGCCATGTAATGTAATGAAATGCTATCTTTCTAGCTCTCCCTTTTTACTTCCTTTTGGATAAACAGACATATTAGGCAAGCATTTTGGAGCTTTCACCTAAATAACTACAGGTGGTGAGATAAGCTGCACAATATAATTGACCTTTCAGTATATTGTTGCACACACACCATCTATTTAGCAAATGCCCTTGTTATCAACAGCAGCCTTTTAAACTCACCTGAGCTAACAGGTATGTGCGCTGGTTACTCTGCTGCGCTTAAAATTTCTTTTTTGGTTTGCTACAATGCCTTTTCTGAAACGTTGTCTCCCTCTGCTGGAACACTGACTTCTTTCATTTAATGCCTGCAGACTATAAAAGAGAACCCAACCCAAAAAGTTTGGTTGATTAGTCTGTGGCATTCTGTTAAACTGTTGCTTATGGCGGTCTCTGTGAGCTTCTCAGCGACATTCAGCCAGCCAGGTATCCTGCCTGCAGTAGATGGAATGTGGCAATGGAACGCTGGCTGCGCGTGTCATAATAGGCTCTGAGCCTTTATATACCTGTGCACAGCAGCAGCCACCTTCAGTCTGCTGCTGGACAGCCAGCAGCAGCAGCAGCAGCAGCAGGAGAGGTATGTAATCAGCAGCCCTCCTGCTAAGGGTAGACAGCTGCTCGTTCCACCCCACCCCCCGCCTTAATTGGTTCTCCTCCCTTCCAACGGTGTTGAGGCGGGTGGGAACAGCAGGGGGTGAAGGTGCTGTGTTTAAAGAGGTGGAGTTATGCAGATCTAAAACGCGTGGATTGCAGCAGCAGCAAGCCGAAAAGTGCAGGCATGTAAGGGATCTAGAGGTTGACAACATGTCTTCTTAACGGGAGTCCAGGAGCTCATCTCCACAAATGGACTTTTCAGGATCCTTGGGTGGCTCCGTAGTTTGAAACCAATTCTGGTTATCGCTTCTCGGCCTTTTGGCTAAGATCAAGTGTAGTATCTGTTCTTATCAGTTTAATATCTGATACGTCCCCTATCTGGGGACCATATATTAAATGGATTTTTAGAACAGGGAGATGGAAAAAGAGCTTGCTCTGTCCACTCCACGCATTGACCTGGTATTGCAGTATCTCCAGGACCGGTGCACCCCTTCTTTAATGCAGTTTCTAAAATCAGAAAGAATTGAATTCAATGTTTTTTGTTCATTTTGCTTGTTTGTCGGATTTTGGGATGGACTCTTTGGCTTTGCTTTTCTTCTCCTCATTGGATTTTTCATGTTCAAAGTTGCAGAAGCCAGATTACAAGCTCATTTTGGTTCAACTTCAGCAACTGTGCATTGCATTGCCATGTAATGTAATGAAATGCTATCTTTCTAGCTCTCCCTTTTTACTTCCTTTTGGATAAACAGACATATTAGGCAAGCATTTTGGAGCTTTCACCTAAATAACTACAGGTGGTGAGATAAGCTGCACAATATAATTGACCTTTCAGTATATTGTTGCACACACACCATCTATTTAGCAAATGCCCTTGTTATCAACAGCAGCCTTTTAAACTCACCTGAGCTAACAGGTATGTGCGCTGGTTACTCTGCTGCGCTTAAAATTTCTTTTTTGGTTTGCTACAATGCCTTTTCTGAAACGTTGTCTCCCTCTGCTGGAACACTGACTTCTTTCATTTAATGCCTGCAGACTATAAAAGAGAACCCAACCCAAAAAGTTTGGTTGATTAGTCTGTGGCATTCTGTTAAACTGTTGCTTATGGCGGTCTCTGTGAGCTTCTCAGCGACATTCAGCCAGCCAGGTATCCTGCCTGCAGTAGATGGAATGTGGCAATGGAACGCTGGCTGCGCGTGTCATAATAGGCTCTGAGCCTTTATATACCTGTGCACAGCAGCAGCCACCTTCAGTCTGCTGCTGGACAGCCAGCAGCAGCAGCAGCAGCAGCAGGAGAGGTATGTAATCAGCAGCCCTCCTGCTAAGGGTAGACAGCTGCTCGTTCCACCCCACCCCCCGCCTTAATTGGTTCTCCTCCCTTCCAACGGTGTTGAGGCGGGTGGGAACAGCAGGGGGTGAAGGTGCTGTGTTTAAAGAGGTGGAGTTATGCAGATCTAAAACGCGTGGATTGCAGCAGCAGCAAGCCGAAAAGTGCAGGCATGTAAGGGATCTAGAGGTTGACAACATGTCTTCTTAACGGGAGTCCAGGAGCTCATCTCCACAAATGGACTTTTCAGGATCCTTGGGTGGCTCCGTAGTTTGAAACCAATTCTGGTTATCGCTTCTCGGCCTTTTGGCTAAGATCAAGTGTAGTATCTGTTCTTATCAGTTTAATATCTGATACGTCCCCTATCTGGGGACCATATATTAAATGGATTTTTAGAACAGGGAGATGGAAAAAGAGCTTGCTCTGTCCACTCCACGCATTGACCTGGTATTGCAGTATCTCCAGGACCGGTGCACCCCTTCTTTAATGCAGTTTCTAAAATCAGAAAGAATTGAATTCAATGTTTTTTGTTCATTTTGCTTGTTTGTCGGATTTTGGGATGGACTCTTTGGCTTTGCTTTTCTTCTCCTCATTGGATTTTTCATGTTCAAAGTTGCAGAAGCCAGATTACAAGCTCATTTTGGTTCAACTTCAGCAACTGTGCATTGCATTGCCATGTAATGTAATGAAATGCTATCTTTCTAGCTCTCCCTTTTTACTTCCTTTTGGATAAACAGACATATTAGGCAAGCATTTTGGAGCTTTCACCTAAATAACTACAGGTGGTGAGATAAGCTGCACAATATAATTGACCTTTCAGTATATTGTTGCACACACACCATCTATTTAGCAAATGCCCTTGTTATCAACAGCAGCCTTTTAAACTCACCTGAGCTAACAGGTATGTGCGCTGGTTACTCTGCTGCGCTTAAAATTTCTTTTTTGGTTTGCTACAATGCCTTTTCTGAAACGTTGTCTCCCTCTGCTGGAACACTGACTTCTTTCATTTAATGCCTGCAGACTATAAAAGAGAACCCAACCCAAAAAGTTTGGTTGATTAGTCTGTGGCATTCTGTTAAACTGTTGCTTATGGCGGTCTCTGTGAGCTTCTCAGCGACATTCAGCCAGCCAGGTATCCTGCCTGCAGTAGATGGAATGTGGCAATGGAACGCTGGCTGCGCGTGTCATAATAGGCTCTGAGCCTTTATATACCTGTGCACAGCAGCAGCCACCTTCAGTCTGCTGCTGGACAGCCAGCAGCAGCAGCAGCAGCAGGAGAGGTATGTAATCAGCAGCCCTCCTGCTAAGGGTAGACAGCTGCTCGTTCCACCCCACCCCCCGCCTTAATTGGTTCTCCTCCCTTCCAACGGTGTTGAGGCGGGTGGGAACAGCAGGGGGTGAAGGTGCTGTGTTTAAAGAGGTGGAGTTATGCAGATCTAAAACGCGTGGATTGCAGCAGCAGCAAGCCGAAAAGTGCAGGCATGTAAGGGATCTAGAGGTTGACAACATGTCTTCTTAACGGGAGTCCAGGAGCTCATCTCCACAAATGGACTTTTCAGGATCCTTGGGTGGCTCCGTAGTTTGAAACCAATTCTGGTTATCGCTTCTCGGCCTTTTGGCTAAGATCAAGTGTAGTATCTGTTCTTATCAGTTTAATATCTGATACGTCCCCTATCTGGGGACCATATATTAAATGGATTTTTAGAACAGGGAGATGGAAAAAGAGCTTGCTCTGTCCACTCCACGCATTGACCTGGTATTGCAGTATCTCCAGGACCGGTGCACCCCTTCTTTAATGCAGTTTCTTAAATCAGAAAGAATTGAATTCAATGTTTTTTGTTCATTTTGCTTGTTTGTCGGATTTTGGGATGGACTCTTTGGCTTTGCTTTTCTTCTCCTCATTGGATTTTTCATGTTCAAAGTTGCAGAAGCCAGATTACAAGCTCATTTTGGTTCAACTTCAGCAACTGCGCATTGCATTGCCATGTAATGTAATGAAATGCTATCTTTCTAGCTCTCCCTTTTTACTTCCTTTTGGATAAACAGACATATTAGGCAAGCATTTTGGAGCTTTCACCTAAATAACTACAGGTGGTGAGATAAGCTGCACAATATAATTGACCTTTCAGTATATTGTTGCACACACACCATCTATTTAGCAAATGCCCTTGTTATCAACAGCAGCCTTTTAAACTCACCTGAGCTAACAGGTATGTGCGCTGGTTACTCTGCTGCGCTTAAAATTTCTTTTTTGGTTTGCTACAATGCCTTTTCTGAAACGTTGTCTCCCTCTGCTGGAACACTGACTTCTTTCATTTAATGCCTGCAGACTATAAAAGAGAACCCAACCCAAAAAGTTTGGTTGATTAGTCTGTGGCATTCTGTTAAACTGTTGCTTATGGCGGTCTCTGTGAGCTTCTCAGCGACATTCAGCCAGCCAGGTATCCTGCCTGCAGTAGATGGAATGTGGCAATGGAACGCTGGCTGCGCGTGTCATAATAGACTCTGAGCCTTTATATACCTGTGCACAGCAGCAGCCACCTTCAGTCTGCTGCTGGACAGCCAGCAGCAGCAGCAGCAGCAGCAGGAGAGGTATGTAATCAGCAGCCCTCCTGCTAAGGGTAGACAGCTGCTCGTTCCACCCCACCCCCCGCCTTAATTGGTTCTCCTCCCTTCCAACGGTGTTGAGGCGGGTGGGAACAGCAGGGGGTGAAGGTGCTGTGTTTAAAGAGGTGGAGTTATGCAGATCTAAAACGCGTGGATTGCAGCAGCAGCAAGCCGAAAAGTGCAGGCATGTAAGGGATCTAGAGGTTGACAACATGTCTTCTTAACGGGAGTCCAGGAGCTCATCTCCACAAATGGACTTTTCAGGATCCTTGGGTGGCTCCGTAGTTTGAAACCAATTCTGGTTATCGCTTCTCGGCCTTTTGGCACGATCTATCAGGTTTACCTGTGTGGTCTTGCCTGTGAGGTGCTCTTGGTACCCTTTCTCTCGGCCTGGGGGGATCGTTCCTCTTCGGAGGGACTTAACCCCCCTGCTGCTATTGGGAGGAAGGATTAGTCCGGGAGCAACGGGAAGGGATCCCATGATGGCTTGCGCCTTTCAGAGAGAAGAGTCGGTACGTTCCTGAGTGAAGGATGCCGGCAACGCTCACATATTCATCTGGTGATGCCCGGATGAGGAACACCGTGAGGATTGAAGTTGGAGCAGCATCGAGGATGGAGAAGAATTTGGACTACATCTGCCATAGGATTCTGCTTGGAGTTCTGGAGTTTCGGCGGGAAGACATATTCTGCTTCCAGGACAACGAGTACAAGGGGACTTACACCATCACCTTCAAGAGCCAGGGATGCTGTCAGCAACTCGTACAAAAGGTAAACGAGAAAAACTACTTAGATGAATTGGATGGACTAACCTTTTGTCTCTTGTATGCTTATGACGAGATCCCCATCGTGGTGCATTTCCCGAACCCCTTTGTGGAAGCTGCAGACATCTCGACCTACCTTACCCGTTATTGTGATGATCTGAGATACCTGGGTACTGTGAAGAACGCGGTAGGCTTCTGGTGCGGCAAGAGAAGGTATATGGCCCGTCTAAAGAGGGACCTTAGTGGAGTGGGAGGAATGCTACACCCTCCCTCAACCTTCGTAATCGGTAAGAGCAGAGGCTACTTATTTTATCCTGGAATGCCAGTATGTTGCAGGAACTGTGGACAAATGGGTCATACCCAAACGTCCTGCACGGGCAGGAAAGTAGACCGCTGCAATAATTGCAGCTGTTACGGACATCTAATGAAGGACTGTCCCGCTGGGAGGAAATGTAATCTCTGCGGTGGGGCGGGGCACATGTTCCGAGGATGCCCCAATAGGACCAGGACCAGGACCTACGCAGAAGCTGCATCTTCTGCAGCTGAGCCGATGCGCCCGCCGGTCTTCACTGGCGGGCCGGCGTCGGAGGGCGTTTCGAAGGGCGAGAAGGCTGGGATGGAGCAGGGAGCCGGAGGCCCCTCTGGGGCGGCACCTGCATCGAAGTCCCTTAACGAGGGGCGGACCTTGCATGGACCGGAGCGGGGGGGTCCTCCTTCTGGGAGGGTATCCTCCGTATCGATGGTTCCCGATACCGATCCTGTTGGGCTGGAGGGTGGTGCCCCTGTGCGGTTGGCTACAGGGGACCATGCAGCGATGGCCTCAGGATCTTCCAGGGCGATTAGCCAGCCAGATGAGGGGGCTTTGCTTCTAGGTGGCGAACATCAGGAAATCTGTGTTGATCTTATCCTGATGGACCAGTCTTCCCCCCTGGAGGAGGTGGAGGAAGAGGAGGACTGCACCAGTGACCTAGTGGAGTCTGCCCCGAAAAAGAGACGGAATGTCGAAGCCCCAGCGTCTCCTGGAATGTGGCTGGGAACCGTGACCTACGAGGGGGCAACCGCCGGCTCACAGAATATCGAGTCGTTTGGGTCCTCTAGCCCGGATGTCCTGGAGCAATTTGACATACAGGGCTTTGAGTCAGGTGTCCTCATGGAAGATCCACCACCCTGACCTATGAATGCCCACATTAAGACTTGTCTCACTGAATGTGAGGTCATTAAAGAGCCCAGTCCGTAGGGCTGCTCTATTCAAGTATTTAGAAACCGCTGACTTTGACATTTGTTTATTACAGGAATGCGGGATACAACATGCACTAAATTATAATGACATCAAGACAGATTGGAGACTGGGGCCCTCCATCTGGTCTGGCTCCAATGACAACAAGTCAGCGGGGGTGGGCTTCCTCTGTTGTGGGAGAAATATTACTATAAATGCTGTCACAGAAATAGTACCAGGCAGAGTGGTTTTAGTGCATTTTAAATTTAATGGTTTTACCCTACGTGTAATGAATATTTATGCTCCCCCTGATAAGCAAGAGAGAATTAATTTATTTGGGATATTGCCATTGTACTGTACTGGGTCATCTCCCCTGATCGTAGGGGGTGATTTTAATTGTCTTTGTGCTAGTGAACAACGAGCAGGGGGTGACCCTTTACGCAAATTGGATAAGTCATGTCATCTATTGAAAGATTTTATAACTGATTTTAAATTATGCGATGCGTGGAGGTCACTCCTGCCGACGGACCCTGGTTATACGTGGTCCGGAAGAGGGGTGTCCTCCAGGATCGATTTTATTTTCCTATCAGATGATTTTAACCCTGTAAAATGTGTTTTAACATCAAATATATTTTCTGACCATAAGGGCTTGGAGGTGCACCTAGAATACCGGGATGAACAGAGGGTCAACAGGGGCCTCTGGCGTCTAAGTACTTACCTGCTGGAGGACCCTCTGATTCGACAAGACTTTGGTAAAGCCTATCAAGCCTGGCGGCGACAAAAACCTTCTGATGCCCCTATGGTAACCTGGTGGGAAAATTTGAAAAAAAAAGTCAGAATGTTTTTTATAAAAGCAGGGAGACGTAAAGCTAGAGAGAAAAAAAGATGTTTTAGTGATCTTAACACCAAACTACAAACACTTTTTAAATTCAAAGAGCTAGGGGTGGAGGTGGGAGATGATATTGCTGGCCTAAAAACTGAAATCCAGAACTGCATAGACACAAAGGGGAAAGAGGTTATTTTTAACTCTAGAGTGCAGCACTTGGAGGAGGGGGAGAAGTGCTCTCGCTTCTTCTTCAAAAAAGTCATGGATAAAAGAGAAGTGATCACAAATCTAGAGGGTGAAACATCTATGCAGGGAATGTTGAATGCTACTTTTAAGTTTTATAAGCATCTTTTTAGTAAAAAGTGTATAGATGAGTCCTTTTTATCTGATGCTCTTAATGATCTCGATTTTAAGCTAAATTTTACAGACCAGGAGTTTTTAGAACGCGATATTGTTTTAGAGGAATTATTTTATGTTTTTAAAAGTTTCTCTAAGGGTAAAGCACCTGGGTGTGACGGACTACCTGTAGAGTTTTATCTTACTTTTTGGGACATTTTAAAAGAGGACCTTTTTATGCTTTTTAAAGAAGTTTTTATTTGTGAACAGTTGCCATTTTCGTGGAGGAGAGGAGTGGTGTCTTTGATATATAAAAAAGGTGACCGCAGTGCTCTAGCGAATTGGAGACCCATAACTCTCCTAAATTTGATTACAAGGTACTTGCTAAGGTGGTTGCAGACCGGCTCAGGAGTGTCATTGCCAAACTGATCCGGCCTGAGCAGGTTTGTAGTGTACCAGGCAGAAGTATTTCAGAGGTTTTAAACGTATTAAGGGATGTAATTTGGTATTCCAGAGACCGGGGTCAAAATGTAGCTCTTTTAGCCCTAGATTTTGAAAAAGCTTTCGATAGAGTCTCTCATAGATTTCTTTTTAGAGTTTTAAAAAGGATGGGTATCCCTAATATGCTTTTAAATTGTATTAAGATTTTATATAAAAATTGTTTTAGTCAAATTTCTCTTAATGGCTTTTTAACAGATGGAGTTCCCCTTGAGTCTGGAGTGAAGCAGGGATGCCCCTTG